>NW_007361026.1:404806-604040 GCF_000149035.1 Colletotrichum graminicola M1.001 | reverse complement strand
TAAGTCTTTTGTTGTCTCACTGCCCGGCGACCCGTATTTGGCGCACGTGTCGCGTGCGTTGAATGTTCGGACAGGATCTGAAACTTTACGTAGTTCGTGCCGGCAACACCGCCGGACCATTTTGGGTCCCGTAAAAAGAGTGTAAGCGTCCTCACTGAAACGTCGTGTCGCACACCGGTGTACAAGATGATTTGCCCTATCCTGGAAAGTGGATGACGTTTGTGAATGTACACATTCTATGGCGGATTGGTCCGTCGTTCTACACAAGTACGGTAATTACGTTTCGATCAAAACCCGCTCCCTTAAATTAACCCCGCCCCCCCCCCCCCCCCCCCCCAAGAGTTCTGAAGCCTGGTGGTTACTTGAATGTTCGAGATATGGAGCTACCTCCTGGCTGTAACGATGGTTCCGTTAACGAGGAGTCGTCCCGTTGGAAGCGGCACAGGCTCCTCCAAGAGGCCGCCGATAAGCTTGGGCGCCCCCCTACATTGACTAGGAAAGCAGATGGAAGCCATGAAGGAGGCCGGTTTCATCAACATCACGCCCAAGGATTATATCTTGCCGCTCAACTCATGACCAGCAGACCCTCGTCTGAAGGAAATTGGTCGGTGGCATTGTATGAACATCGACATGGGCCTTGAGGCGCTTTCTCTGGGACCGCTTACTCACGCTTCGGACTGGTCTAAAGGGAGACGTCCTTGTGCTCTGTGTTGCCGTGCGAAAAGACCTGCGGAACAGTAAGATGCATTCATAATGGAACGTGTATGTCTTCTATCAGACTGCGAGTTTCCCAAGGACTGTCGTTTTTAACTCTTGCAGCCACGTTGTCTACGCCCGGAAGCCTAAGGAAGAAGAGGCGGCGGAGGGGACTGAGGAGGCCACAAAAGGGGCAGCGTGAGAGGCCAAAAGATCATGGGTGACTAGCTGAGAATTGCGAGATGCAACGTGGCAGCTTAGTATATGCGCTTTGTGTTGACATCCACCGCTGCCGATTCACCTGGCTTAGTGTCTGGCCTTTCAACCAGATGCGAGGCCGTGCTAAAAAGAAAACCACAAGGTTGTATACCTACCAATGGCTAGATTGACTTTAATAGGACCCGCTGGTCTCCTAAAGTGGGTTTGAATCTGATTCAACTATGGCTCTGCCCGCAGTCCGACGGCAGAGCAGTTAAAGCATTATATTGATCGGCGTCGGGCTCGGTGCCTTGCAGATCCCCACATCTCCCCCGGCGTCGGATCGTGTGGAGCCCCTTCCCCAGAGAGCTTGGCGACTACCTTGGTGCTAGCAACATCTCCCAGACGTGTCATGGTTGCGGTAACACAGTTGTAGGAGGTAAATCCCTCTTGAACTGAGGCAGGTGCGGACATCCAATTTCTCCTCCGTCTGGATTAAGAGGGCTTCAAGGGCGACTTTGAGTTCTCCGCCTCATCCGGGAAAGGTGTTGCGGTCGCAACGTCGAAAGTGGACCGGCGGCATGGGTTGTTTATGCCCAGCGATGCCCAGCGTGAGCACGCGGGTGCAAAGATAGAGTCAAGGTTAGGAAAGACATAAGGACAACGTAGGGATGGATTCTCTAGAAACCAATAAACGAGCGGACCATTTGGTAATCGAGTTACGACCTTTTCGGAGGCCGTCCGAGGATGCCTCATCGTCATGGTTGGCTGTAGGCTGTAGCCATAGACCTATGAGCGATGAGCCTCGGTGCGCCTGGAATTTCGTGAATCGTGAGTGCGTGTGGTAGATATGGTTCTCAAGAACGAAAAGACGATGGGCTGCAAGATTAATTCGGCTATTTTCCAGACCAGGCTAGATGCAAATTGCATTGGTATCTCGATTACTTTTCAAGAACGGAAGTCCAGTCGTTCTGCTTAGCCCACTCCTCCCAAGCTGTCATGGGACAGTCGATACCAGCCTGCGTCAGTCAGCGTTATTCGTTCTGGGGTGTCCCATGATGCGGGTTCTTGGGCCGTCACCGCTGATTGGAGTCTTTACCTCCCTAAGATCCGCTGCAGTCAAAAGATCCATGCCGCCGTCATAGCCAGGGTCGGACGAGTAGGAAAACATGTAGGCGACTTCGATGCCCGTGTCTCGCTCTCCCGTAGCCTCAATCATCTCCTCGGGCGAAATCTGCTTGTAGTCGGCCTTGACGCCCGTCACCTTGGCCCATGTTTTGAGGAATTGCGGCCAGGTACAGGTTGTTCCTTCCGCCATATAAGCCTTCCCTGGTGGCATTTGGGACACTGCATAGGAAAAGTTGCCCATGTCGCTGGCCGGGGCGAAGTGAGGGATGGGCTTGTCTGGAGAGGTGGTGAAGGCCATGGTAAAGGTATCATCGGGGTTCTTCTTGAGCATCAGCATCTGAAATCAAAGCACGGCATAAAAGTCAAGGCACACCTTTCTGAAGTATGAGTTGGGCAGGATTCGATAGCTTGTGTAGAAGAATCCGGTATGGATACAAGACATCTTGGCCGCCAACGCAGGATACTTGGCATTCACATAGTCGGGAAAAATATCGGCCTTGGCATCGAAATGGTACAGCTCCTTGAACCGCCCGCCACTGCACCTAGCAGCGTGGCTCAGCGTCGAGACCAGAAACCCGTTCTCGTCGAGCGACTCCACCGTCGTAGCGGCGGCGTCGGCGATGTTGCGGCCCTGGCGATACTCGACGTCGTAGGCGAACCTTCGGCACGAGATGCCCTGCTCTTGCGCCTTTGCGCGGCAGTCGGGACGGAAAAAGGGCTCCCAGTAGTTGGTAACGCTGAAGATGGCGTTGGCGCCGCGGAAAGCCTCCTCTAGGGAGACGACGTCCTCAAGGTCGGCGTGGACAAGTTCCAGGTCGGGGCCGAGGGCGGCCAGGGCGGCGGCGGAGGGGGAGGCGGAGTCACGGGTCAGGGCGCGGACGCGGTAGCCGGCGGCCAAAAAGCGGCGGGCGACGGAACCGCCCTGATTACCAGTAGCACCGACAACGGCGATGAGTTTCTTGGCCATGGTCGTGAGCGTCGAGGATTGGGAGGGAGATCTGCAAAGGGGCGGTGAGGGTTCGGTGTCGATGGAGTGCGGCGGGCAGAGCAGCAGTGGTGGTATGACGGTTACCTAACTAACCTACGGGAGTACCTAGGTAGGAGATAAGATAGCCCGCAGCAACGCCACGCGACTTGAACTCGGGATTGGTTTCTTCGGGGATCCTGGAGTTCATGTACTCTACGATTTCCTTGTGGTGGAAACTGATGAGACCACACAGCCAAAGGGGATCAATATCGGCAGCAAAGAAATACGATGCTCCTCCACTTCCATTGCGGCCCCTTCCCTGTCGCTTGCTTTCTCGACAACCCAGACCCTCCTAACGATAGGCACTAAGACTAGCCGGAGCCACTGAGTGAGACTAACGGGTCACTAGTTTAGTTTACATACCAGTGCCTACATGATGGTATGTCAGACCCATGCATAGCATATCTACTCTACCTATCCGTACCTAGTACCCACCGAGTACAAAGGTACAGTACATACTCCGTACAAGCACTCCGTTCTGTACCCAAAGTGTGATATCGAAGCATCGAAACGGGAGCGAGGCCCACCCGTGTCTCTCGAGTCGCGTACAATGGGCTGAACCCTTGCCAAAGAAAACACGTGCCTAATAAACTAGGAATATACGGAGTACTGTTAGGGTAGGTGGGAAGGTGCGAACGTTGCGGTCGAAGCGGATTTCGGGCAAGTACCTTCTGCCCGTCCCCATCCCCCCCTCCTTCCTGCTCATTAGTGTCCCGCCCGTGCTTCTACGCGGTACGCTTGTATGGACTTTCTCTTTTCTTTTCTTTCCCCTGCCAGGCTTTTCCCCCTGAATCCCTACGGAGCTGGATCCCTGGGTGATCCGCACTTTCCCGCGCGGACTTTCCCCTCCTCAATGGTCTGCGCTTTCCCTTTCTCTCTTCCTCTCGAGGTGGAGTGGCATTTCGCTGACCAGTCAGTGTCCCTTCTCTACTTCAAAGAGTCTGGACTCTCCCGCCCTTCATAGTTTTTCATAGTTTACATCTCTTCCGCTTTTCAAACAGCAGCAGCAGAGTTTCATAGCAAAACCCTTCCATCCTGGAGGATTCCCTGCACGCACGTGGCCGCCGATCTCTCTCCGCATTCGATGACGTCGACACCGTCAATTCCCGTCGGTTCCAATGCCGTGGACTCGGGTTCGTCGATGGACGGGCCCCTTAGCGCCGACACAACAACCACACAACCTTCGACGCCGTTGACCACCGATACGGCGTCTACCGAACCCCCGCGTGCCACGGCGCCGACCAGTATCCAATACCTACTCAACCCCGCCCAAGATGACGCCGTAGCACCGCTCCAAGTCGATGTAATATCCCCGCACATGCCCTGTTCATCCCAAGACCGGGATATGCATGCTGACTTACGACCGCGCCCCTGCCCTACAGAACGAGATTGAAAACACCGCCGCAGATAACGATTCCGCCTACGGCTCCGACAGTGGAACCGCCTACACAGGCTCCATCTCCTCTTCCATTTTCCATTACCAGTACGAGAATGGCCGCCGCTATCACGCCTACCGCGAGGGGCAGTATGTCCTCCCAAACGACGACCAGGAGCAGGAGCGTCTCGATCTGCAGCATCACATCTGGCGCCTGCTGCTCGGCGGCAACCTCTTTACCGCGCCCCTGCCATCTCCCGACCACAATGACGCCGCCGGCATGCGCATCCTCGACCTCGGCACCGGCACCGGCATCTGGGCCATAGATATGGCCGACGAGTTCCCTTCCGCTCACATTTACGGTGTTGACCTCTCGCCTATCCAACCCGAATGGGTCCCCACCAACTGCAAGTTCCACGTTGACGATTATGAGGACGAGTGGACGTACCGTGAGGACGAGCGCTTCGACTACATCCACGGCCGCGCCCTCAGCGGCACCTCGTCCGACTGGGCGAGGTTCTATGACCGCGTTATGGGCGGCCTCAACCCGGGCGGCTGGGTCGAGATGCAGGAGTACGACGCCTGGATCTTCAGCGACGACGACAGCTTTGACAGGGCCGTGTGGACCAAGGAGTGGGTCACCAAGCTGGACGAGGCGAGTAAACTGTACGGCAAGCAGATCAACGTTGCAAAGTACCACAAGCAGTGGATGATTGAAGCCGGCTTCGAGGATGTACAGGAGTTCGTGTACAGGGTAAGTCTTGCCCTGCGAGAGAGCGACCCTCCCCTGCAGACGGTTATACTATGAAAAGAAGACGAGAAGAAAAACACTGACGCTCATTCCCAGATACCTATCGGTCCTTGGGCCAAGGATCCGGCCCTCAAGGAGCTCGGCCGTTGCGAGTTGGCTCACATGCAGATGTCGGTTGATTCGCACACGCCGGCTCTCTTCACTCGAGTGTTGAACTTCAGTCAGGATCAGGCCAGAGTGCTGATGGAGGGCGTCAAACGAGAGTTTAGGAGCAAAGACTTCAGGCTCATCACGTCTTACCGCTTCATCACAGGGAGGAAACCGATTGCATGAAAGAGACGTATAGGCTAGCACCATCCTTTGGGTTGCCTTGAGATGTGCGAAGGCTTGAGCGACTGAAGACTTGGATATTTTTTACTGGAAGTCAGTAGTCCTCCAGATCAACAAACACCAAACTAGGTGTTTACTTTTTTTCTTCTTCTTTTCTTTTATCCCCCATTTGCCACAGCGAGTACCCGCTGAGTTTCCCCATTTGTCTGTTACCAACTACATACAACTCTTTTGTAATGAGTTGGTACTCAATGATCATAGCACCCACCCAGACGATCAAACTATAAAAGACTACGAATTATTACGATGACGACACTGGGCTTTACACTACACTATAGTTACTTAAAAGTCCAAGGCCTAGTTCCAGGCCTCAAAAGTTAGTGGAATATCAAAACCGTTCTGTACTCGCGGGCATCAGCAAGCGAACTTTGGCCCCCAGGTAGTCGCGCCATGCTGGTGCTCCACTAATTGGTTGACGCGCTTGACTATCTACTACAAGGCAGCTAGCTGGTGATTGAAAGTGTTTTTGAACTTCATATTACACAATTGTGCCCATTTCAGCAACATGTTATAGAATTGAGGTCGTTGGTAATGCCGCTGAGAGTCTGCTCTTTCAAAGAGCATATGGGCTCCTCATCGCCACAGCCCCCTCCAACTTCGCTCCAGGGCAACGGGGACGGCGGGACTCGTGGCATCGACGCGTTGAATGCACCGGTTTGCATAGCCACGCGTTATGCCACCAACAGTCCAGAATCGACCAAGCCGTATGAGCCAAGTCTATTTGATTACTGATCGGCCAATGCTGCGGCCTTGGCATGGTCGTGACGAATTTGGACACGGTGAGCCTCAAGTCATGCAGCCAGCATATTACCTAGGCGCCGACCCAGCTTATTCCCAAACTCTCTCCCACCGGTCCATGACCAGCCCGCCCAGAAACCCGGTTACGGTCCCACGGACACGATCGCTGCATCTCAAAACCGCCACATTTCCAGGGCCTTTTTTGAGCCAGTTTACCCAAATCCCGGTGCGCAGAAGAGGGGTTTGCATACTGCGTGCATACAAGCGTTTGTGTCCACACCTACGCCTTCCTCCCGCAGGCGGCTATGCCTATTCCGGGTGGAGTCAGCGCAGGGCATCATTCGATGAATGCCCAGACTTCCCAACCACCCCTTGCCCGATAACCTCCCCCCCCCTTTAGTAGGCCCAACCGCGGGGTAATATCTCACTCATCTTTGTTGTCGTATTTGTTCCGCTTTCCTGGCCCGCCCGCCTTCCATTCATCGTGCCATTGATAGTCCGGTTCGTAGGCACTATTAAGAGGAACGCGAGAACTGTGACAGTGGGCGAAAAGGAGAGAAGGCAAGCGCAGGTGTCGTGGGGTTGCGGTCTCGCCCAATCAAGACTGCTTCGAGTTTCTGTTGGTGCAGTTGGTAAAGCGCATTGGTTGCTGCTTTTTTCCCATTTTCCAACCGCGGTGACCAACAGATAATTTTCACTGACCGTCTCCACGATTCTCACCTGTCCCTCTTCGAGGTATTGTCGTCTGCGGGTGCGGACTTCTCTCGGTTTCCGTTCCCTTTCGAAGAGAAGAAGCGATGATGTCTGTCTGCAGCTCAAAGTCATTGTAAAACATCAGCTGGTCCAGAGAGTTCTGCTTTGTATAAAAAAAAACCAGTCCAGTTGATTTGCGAGCCTCCGGTTCCCTAACATGTCGGCCGCAGATGCACCTCCTGCATCCGCCGTCGCCGAGACCGAGCCCGCACTCGACTTCGACAACGACTCCGCAACGACAAGCGCTGATGAGGCGAGCGACAGCGAGTCCGACTTGGATTCCTCCCTCGGCGCCGACGTGCAGCCGTCCACCATGTCTCTCCGAAGCAGTATCCTCCGTTACCGCGAAGAGAACGGCCGTACGTATCACGCCTACAAGGACGGCGCCTATCTCCTGCCCAACGACGACCTCGAGCTCGACCGCCTGGACCTCCAGCACAACCTGTTTCTCCTCACCATGAGGAACAGGCTCCACCTGGTCCCCCTGGATCGCGAGAACCCGCCCCAGCGCGTGCTGGACATCGGCACCGGGACCGGCATCTGGGCCATCGACTTCGCCGACAACAACCCGGCCTCCACCGTCATAGGCGTCGACCTAAGCCCGGTGCAGCCGTCGTATGTACCGCCCAACGCCTACTTTCAGATCGAGGACATCGAGGAGCACCCATGGACCTTTTCGCAAAAGTTTGACTTCATCCACAGCCGAATGAACACGGCCGGGGTCCGAGACTTCCCCGCTCTGTTCCGGCAAGCCTACAGGAATTTGAACCCGGGGGGGTGGATAGAGGTTACCGACAGCACACCTGCTGCGTGCGACGACGGGACCCTGACAGAGGACTCGGCGCTCATCCAGTGGTGCCAGCTCCTGGCAAAGGGGACCGCGGCTCTGGGCACGCCGTTTGGTGGGGCCTCAAAGTACAAGGACCAGCTTCGGGAGGCGGGGTTCGTAAACGTGAACGAGGTCGTCTTCAAATGGCCGACAAATGAATGGGCCAGGCATCCTAGGCATAAAGAGCTGGGTGAGTTCTATCCCATAACCCCCTCCGGGGACCGAATGAACACGAAAACTTGGTTCCTTTTCGATCCACCATTCCAGGTGCGACCGTTACAACGTCGTAGATGACTGACTACCTGGCAAGGCACTTGGAGCCACGAGAACGCCATGATGGGCCTAGAGGCCCTCTGCCTTGCTATCTTCACCCGTGTGCTGCTGTGGCCGAGAGAGAAGGTCGACGTTCTTCTGGCGGAGGTGCGGAACGATTTGAAAAACAAGGAAATACATGCATACTGGCCAATGTGAGTATAATCCGATCCCACCCTGTCTAGGTCCGGGCTAAAATTATATCATAGCTACGTGGTTTATGCACAAAAACCGTTATGAAGCATTTGAGATCTGGGCATCAAACAGAAGAAAAAGGTTAAGCGAAACGAATACCCGACTCGGTTTAGTCTCACTAGCATCCTGATACGTTGGTTCACTCAGACCCAGAACATATAATAAGTGATTCCAACTGTACGGGCAGAATAAATTTTGTAGTCTTCACATTTGTTCTCTATTAGATGAATAATATCATGTAATATATACCTCTGTCCACCGTGGATATTAGTCTGGGTTGCGAGCCGATGTGGCACCCAGGTCGGTACGTGCACAAAAGACTTGAAGGCTTCAGCAGAGCACACGGTCTCACCTTCTATAGTTTTTATTCTCCTCTTCCAGCCTGTTGCCAACATGCAATCGCCCTACCTATATCACGATCCAAACATCTCTACGCGCGATGATGTCTCATTCGAAAAGAAGCGGGCTGAAACTTTTATCCTCAGTACTTACAAAGTTGAGTCACTTGGCAAACTTTCAACGCCGCCACAACATTGGTTCAACCGCAAAAATCCTCAATTAGACCAAATCCAAGTAAGAATCAATGGCCCCCTAGGCGGCTTTTATATATGGCTCGTAGGCATAGTGTCAGCTACACCTATATGTGACATCTCTTTTTGAGATTCAGAAATGATATGCTCCAGGTAGTAAGTTGGAATCATCAATGACTCGTCACCAGGGGTTGGAAACAGCAGCCCCAGTCATTGGATTCTAGGACATCCTATGATCAAGAGATCGGTCTTTACTGAAAGCTGAATCACTTTGTATCACAGGAGGCCAATGGCCGACAGTCTTGATGTTTTTAGGCCGTGGGCCATGTCTGCTGTAGATGTGCCCTTTCATCCCCCCACTGCTTGAGACGCCAAAGCCTCACAAGTCCAAAGCTACGGCTAGGGTAGCCGCCAAAGCCAACGCAAAGACCGACTGGCCACTCTTCGCCCGTCCTGGCGTTCCGTCGCTTCTTATCGGCTCGGCGCCCGACAGCGGATTGCACCGGGAATCCACGGACTGTGGAAACATCACCACGGTACCGTTTCCGACATCTCCTATCGGCATCGCTGCGGTTGCGTTACCCTCAAAAGTGAACGGCTTGTTAGTGAATCCGTCTCTCCTTCCGACCAGCACTTCGACACTGCGGAACGCGACGGATGGCGCATCCATTGCCAGGAAGTGACCCGATGTAGATACCGCAAGGTAAGTCAACCCTCTCTCGGAATGCACTGTTCCCATCACGCCTGCGCCGGCAAGGGTCTCTGGGTTGTTGTTGTTGTGGTAGGGCACATAAAGCGGCGCCGTCGGCTTCGTTTGGAATCCCATTTGTCCGCCCCAAGTCAGGTTCTGGATTGTAAGAAGCGTGCCGTCGTCGATGAGGATAAAATCCTTGGTGCCGTGGGCCAGAATGACGTTGTGCGTCCTGTCGATGACGTTGGGCAGCACAGGCTGGCTACCGGGCCCTTCTTTGATGGAGTTGTCGGTCTGGTTGATGAAGACGGGCGTCTCTGTGCAAAACACCCATTCTTTATCCACGGGGGCGTTAATGGCCCGCTTCACGTCCTCCCTGTTGAAATACACGGGCCCGGACCCCTTCGCTCTGTACATCGAGCCGTCGCTGAAGCCTAGGGGGTCGTACTTGAGCGGGCACAGGTTGGTGATGGTGTAAACGCTGAAACAGGGCGTGATCTCCGTTGCGGCCGCCTGAACCATGCTCCAAACGTCGCACCCCGGCTTGACGTTGCCATCCTCATCGACACCCGGAGGCATCCCCGGCTGCAGCTCTGTGGGCGGATAGACGAGGTACTTGCGCATATAGTCGTCGTAGCCGCATTTCTGGCTCGCATCCTTCACCGTCTGACGGAAAGAGTCGTTGAACGCGAACACATCCTGCCACCGATCGACATATGAAGCCACCGGGATCTCTTCGGTAACACTGTCGACCGAGTACACTCCGTCAAAGACTTGCATCCCAGCGACATCGAAGTATTCCTTGTTGTTACTGTCGAGCATGGCGCTGGCGATGTACGGGCAGTACATGCCGCTGTAAGAGGAGCCCGTCACGTAGACCTTGTACCCCTGCATGGCGAAGGTGTCAACAAAGTTGCGCCAGAAGCCGAGGAATTGTCGAGCGACGTCGAATTCGTCCTTCGCATTTGGCGTGCCCTGGGAAAAGCCCGTACCGACAGGCTGATCTATCCAAACGACGTTGGTAATTCGATGCCAACTCCACTTGTTTTTGATGGGCTTGTACATGCCGGGTTGCCAGAGCATGGGACCATTCAGCGAAAGAAGCTCCCCGGTTGAAGAGCACCCGGGCTGCGAGTTGCAAAATCAGTAACCGTTATATACGGCGTGTGTGTCTTTGACTTACACCTCCAGTCAACCAGATCAGAATCTCTTTGTCCGCCACTTCTCTCGAGGATGGGAAGAACCAAAAGTACAGCTTCCCGGCCGTATCATTGTTCTTGTCGATGTTGAGCAGTCCCGCGTACGACTCGCCAACATCAAAGTCGACTTCAGGTAACGCAGTGCCGTTGACCACGAACTCTGTGCATGTCGAGGTCAGATTTGCGTTTGATTAACGGGAGACAAGATACACACTCCGAGTCTGATTGGTCAGGAACTTTGGTTCCTTCTGTATCTTGTTCACGACATGATGGGGGCTATCTTCCTCCGGACTCGGGAACTGCTGTTGCGAGAATGATGGTTTGTACTGTTTCAGGTTCAAGGTAGCAGAAACAGCCACAGGAAGCAGAAGGGCTGCGTGAAGCCAGCGCATATTGTACGATGGCGCCGTGTGGCGTGAGGTTGGGTTGTCGATACCCTTTTGCCTGAGCTCAAAGATTATAGCATCACCCTCGGCAGCGTGTCGGGCAGATGATGGTGGAAGTGGGGTTGAAACGGTTTTTGAGCTGGCTTTTATTGAGTCACGCCAAGTACAATTAAACATTCCCCGGAAAGGCACGATGCGCGTTTCAAAGAGTGCCTGCGGAGGGGACAAGCTCGGGCCCGAGAAACGCTTCAACGAGAAACGCACATCAGTATCACCTTATCTTGGCTTTGCCCGCGCTTGTACCACTTCACATGGGGTCGTCGGACGGAAAGAGCTTATTTCATTCTAAATGGCCCCGGGCAATATTCCAGTGAAGGGGGGCCAATGATGTCGGGAAACCCTGGCATGGCGGGTTAACATATGACTCGGCTATGCTGATCGTGCGGGTGGTGTTGTGGGCCACACACAAATTAGCTTCTTGCAGTTCCAAACTTAGATTGTTTCGGCAATCGACTGCGACTATTGTTTATCAGATTGTAATACACCCGTTGATATTCACTGACACAATCAAAAACGGATGGCAATTCGAACATGCAGCTCCTTCATCTGACCCTGGTGATAGTGGTGTCGCGCTGGTTCATTTCTGGTTTCATTTCTAGTGATGTTTCTGTCGCAAAGTTATTGCACTGGCAATAACCTTGCGGACTCTGTTCAGAGTAAAGTCCGCAGTCCGCTTTCCCTTATCACTTGCGGAATTGACACAACTGATAGCGGTGAAGAAGAAGGAAGACGCAACCATGTTATGAGGAAGCTGAGTCACGAACAGAATGATCTCAGCTTTGATAACCTCGGCATAGACAGCTTCAGGTGTCAGGGACTGGAAGGGCCACACCAGTGGGAGGCCTTTAGTCAGTTGATTGAGGGATTTAAGGGCGCTTTTGGCCACGTAGGGCAGGATAGATTCGAATAATTTTACAACACTACACCTACCTTCTAGCTGAGTGGCCCTATCGTTGACTTCCTCACTCTAAGCCAGACCTGCCCTGACATCAGGCTACATTGGTTGAAGTTCATAAGCTTTCTAGATCCGACAATGGCAATACGATAAGAATCAAGGCAATAAAACAAAGCTTGATATTATGTCATGTATAGAAGCTCATGGTATAGTGAAAGCAAACTATATTCCCAGGTTTATTCTGCGTGAATTAAAGTCACCATGTCAATATAATACTTCTTTCAATGTGAAGTTACTTCAGTCATAATCTAACCAATGACCTAGTAAAAGCAACATGTCCCAGGGTCCACGGAAGAAACCGAACAGGACTCGGCATCCGAAGTCCTCCTCAACTAGACTAACAGAGCGTCTGAGGCGACAAAGTGGAAGGTCCTGCCTTGCATGACGCATGGTGTTAAGCTGTGCTTTTGTATTGTCAAGTATCTGTGCGACGCTATAAGGGACCTCCGTGGCTACGTATCTCATTACATGCTGTTTAGCTTCATAAGCACTAATGTGTGGACAAGTTCGGTGAACGTTCTCATCCAATATTTACAACAGCGATTATACCACATGGATTAAATACATGATGCAGCATGTATCACACAGTATCAAACTTGCTACAGTGTCGCTCATGGCGTTGCGTGTTTCTTCCAACAGTATGTTGTGGACAAATAGACGGTCTAAGCTCTCGCAAGTTTTGTTCTGTTGAGCTGTTGATGGATATAGTCGCTCTATACCCCCGCAAGCGGTCTAGTGCAGTTCACCCAATACATATGTAGTATCACAGTACGTAAAAGCACGATACGCGGCACCTCCGACCTGTGTCATATCTCAATCTCTCAATGACTGCATGCGCGAACGATCTTTGAGCGCTGGAACGTCAGCGACAACCGGCGATGATGGTACTGTTGAATCTGCCACCAAGGTCGTGATGGTGACGAGGTGGAATTGGCAGGCCGGCCGGCTGCCGAAGTGAAAGTCGCATTTGGCAGAAACTCTACACAGACATGTTACGAGGCCATAGGCCCGTTCTATTGAGTTATATCTGGTATGGATAGGTACTTTATCTGGATCATTTACGCTCTGAGGAGAAATTCATAAGGATTTGATACTGTCTAATATAGTTATTCCTTGGTGAAGACTTCCAGCTCACGCTAAAAAAGCTGCGAGATCCAACCTTGAAATATGTAAAGTCGATTGCGAACAAAATTTGATGAAGTGAAAGGTATGATAGAGAACCAAGATTGAGGCATATGCAAACGCGGCACTCGAGAAGCTGGCGTACATACCAGGGGATAATAATTTCATTAATTATGATACAATCGTCGAACAACTAGTCAAAACATTCAGCGCCCACAATAGGATTACATCAACCTTAAAGGCCAAGGACTCGAAAACTCGTCATAAATACACTGATTTAGGCCTCACAATGCTAGAGTATATATAGAGATTATTATGTCGACCAAAAGACCCGGTTCTCGAACTCCCTTCAATACCCGAATGAGGACAAACAGTCTATCAACTTCTCCTCCGCCGCCTTTCTCATCTCCGTAATCTCCTCTGGCGTTTTTCTCTTTAACATGGCCGGATGTTCCAGCGCAAAGGGACAAAGCAAGTCTTCAAGCCTTCTCAGCTCGTCGAGAGCAGATATACCCTCAATCTCACTTGGTCTCAGCGCCCCCCTCTCTGCCAGCGCGTCATCCCACGCTTTGTCCCTGGCCAACTGCTTAACGGCTTCTTCTGGGATATCGGGAATGTCGAAGTTGCCTGTCATGATAGCTTTGCCTAGCCGACCGTCGCTGAGGTCCGGGTCGCGCCCAGTGCCGCCACCGGTGTTTCCGCCTATGTCGCCAAGGGAAGTGAAGAATTCGTGGCAGGGGTGTGATACGAAGGCCCAGTCGAAGTCGAGGACCGCCGTCACCTTCTTTGTCTTGGGATCGTAAAGCATGTTGTTCGTAGCTGACGACCGATGTAAGTTTTCTCAACATATCGAGATGATGTGAAGTGATGTGGAAAAAAACTCACTTAGATCTCCGTGGATAAGATTGCGCCTTCCGACGTCCACGCCGGATTCGTCGAGGAACTTTCCAAGACCCACGGCTAGAAACTTGTCAATACGCTCTCGGACGCCGTTCGGTTTCCAACCGTCCAAAGCCGGGCTCACGCCAGCATCTTTGATACGGAGCGCCAGCCTTGCCTTCCAGAAAGCGTTGTATGACTCCCAATGCCCGCCTTTGAGCGTGGTCATCTGACCGCTCACAATATTCCCCTCTACATTGATCGTCATGCCTCCATGACCCAGAATGCTCTTCGGTAGCGGCGACTTTTGGATGCCCGTGAAGATATCCGCAATCTGTCCCAGCACCTCCTTCATGTCCTCGATAGGCATGTCCCGAAACACTCTGTCAAGCGGCACGCCATCTTTGAACTCCATCAAAGACCACCCAAAACCGGACGGGCAGTTGTTGGAAGACTGCCAGTCATACAACGCCGGGACGAGCGCCGCGGTGTCTGGTTTGGCCGAAGACAAGAGGCCCTGACGGGCGAGGTGCATGGCGGCGACCTCGTTCTCGACACGGTTTTCGTGAACAATGCCCTCTGCCTTCGGGTTTGTGAGGCGCATGATGAGGGTGGACACACCCTCCTGTGGCGGCGCCACGGTGTAGGGTCTAGGATTGGGAATGGAGGACGCGGTTGCCGGGGTCGAAAGTGTAATCTTGTAAATAAAGTTGTTGTACTCGAATGGGACGTTCTCCTCGTACTCCACGGTGGCAATGTTCAACGGCTGGGAGGTGCACGTGTTAAATGGTGGGGGGCTAAACGGGAAGGATAGTTTTACCTCTAAGCCGTAACCTTTGATGACATCTCTCACCAACTCTAGGCGCTTCTGGAACTGTTTCTGACCCATGGCGTATTATAAACGAGATGGCGTCGGCTATTAAAGAGGGTCGACCGATGACTGAGATCAATGTTTTTGGATCTCTGGATTGGAGGCTTTCAGAAGACTTCATATATCTATCATGGGCACACATTAATTACTGTCTTGAATGGATCTGAAAACCCTGCAAATATGTCGCTTTGAGTCACAGTTCTCGTCTAGGCAGGAGATCAGATTAGGCGGTGCCGATATATCCATCCGGATTCACGAGCGGCTCGTACATGTGAGTGCGCAATGACTTTCACCCCATTGACTGTTGGGATTACCAAGCAACGTCTGTGTACATAGGAGGCAATATCTCAGGATCATCAAATCGGGTGCAAGCCGGGCTGTAAAGTAACGAAGCGATATGCCGTCGGTTGGTTTGAGCTCATGATATGCAGCAACGGACAAGGCACGACCCCTGCTAGGCCCTCTGTTGCCTGGAGAAGCTCTCAGAACTGCCCAACAAGGACATGTCTGCCTACGCTGTGCCGCAAAGATACTTATGGGCGTATCAAGTATCATGCCTACTCTTAGCCAATGATAAGCTTGTCATCTTTATGACAAAGTTAATCCCCGATTGAATGTCAATCCCCAGGCCGTGAAAGTGGGGGCGTAACGGTCTAGGTCCGGACTAAGGTACGTTGCCAATGCGGCCCCTCCTAGGTCTTGGCCCGGACGGCTCAAAGCTTGAGGACGTGACGTTATCATGCTGCTTGTGCATGATTGGTAACTGTTCATATGAGAAAAGATCGCTTGGAGTTACAGGAGGAAGACCTCTCCCAGTTTGCATAAAATTTGCAACATATCAGGTCTTCATTTACATGACATTAGCAGTAAAGAGGCTGTCCAGTGAGTGCAGCCGCTTTCACCACCGCCAACAAATAGCTCTTAGGCTATGATTCCATCATCGATATCTTAAACACTTTATGAGTATGCGATACCCTCATCTCATGATATCAACTGCAGCACGCATACTTTAGACAGACTTGGACGCAACCCCGTCGGGCGACTCAAAGCACTGGCGAGACTCAAGATCCCGTCACCTCTGGACCCGACTTGCGAGAATTTGTCTTCGCAAACAGCAATACACACTTGTGGACAGCATTTAGGTGGATTCACGAAAGCAGTCTCGGCGCGTTGAACGGAGCAGAACGCAAACGCCGAGCGCCAAGGCCAGTAAATCAAATCCCGCCCGCTTATTACATAGCTGAGTGCAACCTTGCTGACCAAGTTTACCAGACATCGCCAAAGTCCAACCATCCGTCTAGACGGCCGAAATCACGTCCCACAAACCCCATTCCCGCTACGCCGGTCTCCACGTCGCTTGGGAGCATCTCAACATGACAAGGTCCAAGTAATTCGTGTATGAGGTATCCGTATTTAACCAAGGAAAGACGAACCTTGACCAAGGCCCACTAGGTCGGTTGGCCCGATCCAACGAGAATCCTCGTGTCGAAGCCAGTGAAGCCTTCACTCCAGAGTATGCTTATATTGCGAGGTCCACAAGACACTTGAAATCACCGCCTGACCTGGTCAGGATCGTCCGGTATTGTGGAGCGCGTACCAAATGCCGCAGCACAGGACGGACCTGGTGAGAAAGGTTATCAATCTCGTCTGATCAATCTCATCTTATCAATCATGTAGATGTTTTCATACGCCCCCCTACCTCAGGAAGACCTTTCCTTTGCAAGCTTTGCTGTTGGAGTGTCTGGCCATCCCCTTTCTTGACCATCGTCAACTGGCATCATGAAGCTCGTCACTCTGGCCCCGGCGCTCCTCGCGCTGAGCGAGACAGCCTCAGCCCGCCTGTTGCCCCGGTCTAACACCACGACCACGCGCAATGAGACGTACGAATACATCGTTGCCGGCGGCGGAACCGCGGGCATTGTGACCGCCGAGCGCCTTGCCGCCTCGGGCCGCAGCGTGCTCCTCGTCGAGCGCGGCGGGCCGGCCTTCTACGTGTCGGGAAATCACAAGACCGTGCCGTGGAACGACACCGTCACCATGTACGACGTCCCGGGCTTGGCCGACTTCACGGGCGCCGACCCAGACCTGCAGTACTGCAAGGACCTCGTCATCGCCGCCGGGTGCATGCTCGGCGGGTCGACGATGCTCAACGCGCTCATGTTCGTCAGGCCGCGGGCAGCGGACTTTTCGGGGTGGCCCGAGGAGTGGCGCTGGGAGAACGGGGTCGCGGCAGCGGCGGAGGAGCTGTACGAGCGCCTGCCGGGGACGATTCTGGCATCGGAGGATGGGAAGCGGTACGACGACGGGGCGTACGATGTCATGTCGCGCTTCTTGGGGGCCAACGGTTGGAGTGAGCAGAATGCGTTGAACAATGTCGAGGCGAAGGAGTTGATGTACTCGCACCCTCCGTGGTCGGTAAGTTGTGAATGCCTCCATCATCAACATCCGACATTGACTGACGGTACTTTGCAGATTGCCCACGGTCTACGTGACAGCCCAGTCCGAGCCATCCTGCCGGACGCGGAAACCCTCCCTAACTTCACCCTCGAGCTCCACGCCAAGGTCCTCCGCGCCGTGCGAGACGGCAGTCTCGTCACAGGCGTCGAGGTCGAGCACGAGTCCGGCGCCCGGGAGATCATCAACCTGACCAAGGGCGGTTCCCTCGTCCTTGCCGCCGGCACCCACTCCACGCCCCGTGTGCTCTTCAACTCGGGCATCGGCCCTGCCGCACAGATCAGCACCGTCGCCACCGGGACGACGAACATTGAGCTCCCGCCCAGGGACCAGTGGATCGAGCTGCCCGTCGGTGAGAACCTCAAGGACCACGCCATCGCGACCGTCACATTCCAGACTAAGGACGCGCTTGCTGCCCTACCCAAATCGGCGTGGACGAGCCCGGATCGGGAGTCTGTCGAGCTCTTCGCCCGCGGCAGTGGCCTATTGGCGCAGTCGGGCCAGCGTCTGAACTTCTGGACAAGCGTCAACACGACCGATGGAGCCACCCGTCATGTCCAGGGCACCGTCCGCGCCGACGGCAACAACACGATCGGCGTCAAGGTGTACCTCACACACGGCACCACGTCCGTCGGCACCGTCGGCATCACGGCCGACGGAATCACCAACATGACGCTGAGCCCGCTCCTCCACACCGAGGGCGACCGCGAGGCCCTGACCAAGATGGTCGACACGCTCCTGGGCTACGCCCGTCGGCCCGGAAGCATCCTGAGCGTTGCCAAGAACGAGACGGCGGAGGCCATCGTCGCCAAGGCGGGCAGCGGCAGCCACTACCTGGGCACCGCGCAGATGGGCCGCGAGAACGACGGCCAGAGCGTGGTAGACCCGGACACCAAGGTCTGGTGCACCGAGAACCTGTTCGTCGTGGACGGGAGTATGCATCCCGAGGTTCCCACTGGCAACACGCAGGCGCCGATCATGGTGGCCGCAGCGTTTGCCGCCAAGAGGATACTGGCTCTGAACGCAGATCTGAACAATGGTTCTTGAATGTTAAACTAGAAAGAGCAGGAAAGACATTTGGACAGTCCGGCAAAATGGACATGGGGCGTACGACAGGAAGCATATATGAGCCCGTTTCGTTCTTTGGGGTTTGTCTTCTCTTTTCTTCTCTTTGGCTTTCCCGACGTAGTAGCACTGCTGGCTGCTAGGATTGTTCCCACTCAAATCAGAGTCACCCACCGAATTCACCTGTATGCATAAAGACAAGAAAGTAAAGTTTTAGTTGTTCAACATGATATGAATTCTTGCAGTCATACCAAGTGGCCGTTTGAGAATCTTTGGCACGTGAGTGGTTGCGTTGTTTGGTAGAAAACCAGATTTTGAGCAGTACGAGTGCAAAAGGCAAACACAGCGCACTGCAGCCTACACGCGCTCCTATTGGTCTCCCAATTGTTGCTGAAACCCCCACAATGGACCTAAGCTCCTGCAGAAGAGAATTATGGGCAATGGAATCGCCGCACTCTTCATTAGAGATGTTATTCTCATAACATGGTTTCGTGGTGTAGTTGGTTATCACGTCAGTCTAACACACTGAAGGTCTCCGGTTCAAGTCCGGGCGAAATCAACCTTTTGCTTTTTGGTGTTTGAATCTGGGGCGCCTCTGATGGTTTCGAAATTGTCATGATTTCCTCAACATTTTTATGGTTCTAACATGTCGGTAGTTGCTCTGCGAATCCTCCATCTTTACAGTAATAATACCATAGTCATCATGAATGTGCAAATTTCTGCACATAGCCAACAATCGATAGGTATCAAGAACTACTATTTAAACTCAGCATCTTAGCTGTCAATCACTCCCACGATCCGCCCGACAACGCGATCCCACTCTTCATCCCAACGCAAACTTCCTTCCTTCACAGCTCCCGCCTTGAGGTTCTTCAGCTCGTCCTTGCCACCCTCACTCAGCAACCTGGTTAAGGCCTCAGCCAACTCTGTGGCCGTCTCAAAGCCACATCCGTTTACGCCCTCCTTGATCAGTTCGGAGAAGCTCTCGTACGCAGAGTATGCTGCTACAGGCAAACCCGAGCCGAACATATCGACTACCTTCATCGGCAAGTCGACACCAGAGCTAGACATGTGTAGACAGACACCAAGGTCGGCACAAGCGAGGAGCGTGGCATACTCGCGAGTAGACAGCCAGGCGGTCAATATTGTGATGCCGGGGAGCTTACCCTCGAGGCGAAGGTTCTTAATCTTCTCTTCGTACTCGGCCTTTTGGGGTCCTTTGCCAGTGATGATGGCTAGAATCGGAGGCCTGCCTGCGCTGCTTTCGGTGACGGCTTCTTCGGGGTGCGCATAGGCGACGAGGGCGTCTAGGAGCAAACCAAAGTCCTCGTCGGGTGTCCAAGAGGTACTACTGACGATGAGACGTGTAGTACCGGCGACGATGCCTTGAGCAAAGTTCTTAGTCTCTTTGAGCCCCGAAAGAAAATTCAAGCGAGCATCGGACGATCTGATGGGTTGAAACACCTCTGCGGGACGGTCATGCAGGGTGAAGATGGGCTTCTTGTTGCTGTAGGGCTTCGCCTTGAGCTGGCGCGCCATGGCATCGGTGACAGTAAGGTTGGCGGTGGGCACAATCCTGCCAAAGTAGGTCTCGTACTTCTTGTAGAGCCAAACGAGGGGGTTCTTCTGGCTGCGGCCGGTCGCCATGATGGACCAGCCATAGTTGTGCCAGTCGATGAGGAGGTGACTTCCCCTCAAAAGAGATACAAGCAGGGCCAAGTGCAAGGTCGGGATGGACGGGGGGTTCTAGGAGAGTCAGCCATGCACATCATAAGGTGATGATTCGCCTACCTGGATAATGATCCATCGGGCCGGAGGCGCCGTGTAGGCCAGGACATAGAAGATGGACCAACTCTGCCAGATGACCTTGGCAGGCTTATTGATGAAGAACGGCAATGTATTCCATTCAAACACAGTTGGAAGGGAAGGTAGGGGGTAGAGAGCCACTCGCTCACTGCCAACGAGCCCCGGGTGGCGGGCCGTTTCCTTGTACCCGACAAGGTCGACCCTGCCTCCATGCTTCATGATACTCAGGGCGTGGTATTGCATCCGAGGGCTGCGGCCTATGTCGCCCAACACCAAGATCTGGATGTGATCATCTTTGGGGTCTTCGGCTGCGTGGTAACGGGTTGGAAGCAGGCGCGTGAAGAGGTTGATGCCCAAGGCGGCGACAAGAGTGGTGAAGATGCCAGCAAGGACA
The DNA here is from genome assembly GCF_000149035.1 of Colletotrichum graminicola M1.001. Taxonomy (NCBI): domain Eukaryota; kingdom Fungi; phylum Ascomycota; class Sordariomycetes; order Glomerellales; family Glomerellaceae; genus Colletotrichum; species Colletotrichum graminicola. Next base: position 583,236 of record NW_007361026.1, on the reverse strand, counting down.
GAGGCCACGAGAGGCACAATCGACATGTTGGCGAGGTGAGACGGCTAAGCATGCGGTTGTGCGGAATTCGTCGCGTGAGCTGAGGCAGTCGGCCAGAAGGGGTGATGAATGATGTGGTGGAGATTCAAGATAGTCGCCAACCATCAGATACGCTGGTGGTGGTGGTGGTGCTATTGCTTATGCAACCTGTCATCTGAAATTGCAATACAGCGTTCTTGGCACATGAGGTGCCTGGACAGGTAGATAGGCGGACGGCGGGGACCGGGCCTCGAGGCTTTTTTCTTTCTTGATTTTCCAAGCAAGTGAAGTTGGAAAAAAAAATACAAATTGCCCAGAGTATCGCGTGACCGACGATGGCCTCTCCTCTGAGGACCGAGGATGTACTACTTGACAGGGCAGGCAGGCAGGCTAGACACCCTATCGTCTTCGTTCGCGCCTTCCAACTTGGGATGGGCCTTTGCGATGTTGCAACGGTGGCGCCAATCAGTGGCCGCCGCACCCGATAGCAGAGCTTCAGGGAGTGGAGGGGGGAGGGAAAGTGTCACGTGGCTGATGAGACAGTCGCTCGGTACGTACCTAGATGCCTAATTACCTAACTCTCTCTTCTGTGTGCAAGAGACAGTCGATGAGATAGATGATCCTCGTCGGTTAGTATCAGAGTGCTCTTCACACCTTCATAATCTGCACAACTGCCATTACCTTGCGTTTTGGAAAAGGATAACTCGACCCTCCTTTTCGTCACCCAATCAATCAAAAACCATATGTCGCACATGCAAAACCGACACAGACCACCGGAAGCCTGAGCAAAATAGGGCAAAAGCAAAGACATTGATGCCTGTCTGCGACACTGCGATCCCGAACTCCTCAGACAGGCATGGCTTGCCCAGGGGGAGAACATGTCATGATGGGGACGCAACTGTAGGTACACTACATTGCAGAGGGTACCTATCTGTACAGTGGGGTGCCACAAGTCTCCTGACATATACACAGTATACACCTAAAGCACAACTTTATAGTAAGTAATATTAAGCTAACTATATATCTTAAAATTAAGGATAAAATACTTCCTAGATAGCCTTACTAAATCCCTATATATTTTATATTTAAGTACTTGTTCTACTTACTTATTAAGATAAAAAAAGAGAAAAGAAAGTATAGTGTTCTTTACTTTCTAGAGACAGTAAGCTTATAAGGGATATATACGTAGTATAAACACTATATTTTCTTAAGGTAAAAGTAAAAAACCTAAACCTATTTATTTCTAGATTTAATATATCTATTATTATATAAGTAGTATACTTATAAAAATAGTATAATATAATTTACTTTTAAACCTAATATATTGAGATAAAGTGTATTCTTTACAGTACAGTTAAGGTGGCGCACTATGAGGTGTCAGGAGACTTGTGGCACCCTACTGTACGTACTGTTCATAGGATATAGTGTATCCGTAGGTACACTACCTACCTAGATAGTGCCCGATGATAAGTGTTAGCCCCCTCGCCGCCTTCTCCGCACTCGTCCCATCACAGATTATCTATGCCCCTGTGTCACTTGCCTGCATGGGCAACTTTATGCAGCCAGCTACGAGCAGCAGCTCGGCAGCAAGCCAAGCGTTCCCTCCCCTCTTCTGAGGGTCGTCTAGTCTAATTACAATGGCGAATCACATCCGCTGCCACAACGAACGTGCCGCCGGCTTGTCCTCCCCACACGGAGAAATCTGCAGGGGATGGCTGCTGGATTCCTCATTGGGACAAGGCGCGAGATTCATCTGAAGGCGCTGAAAGGAGGCACCACCCAGCAAGCCATGCATCCCGTGAGTTTGGCCAAAAAAACAAAACACAAAATAACACATCAACGCTTGCATCCCACATTTCGCGTACTACACGTACTCTACTAGCGATTGCTCGTAGCTGCTTGTTTTTCACTCTGATCTAATTGCCTCTCTCCAGTCAGGCCTCGCCCCAACCCAACCTGTCTGCACCCGTTACTCCTAGGCTTGCCTGTGCTATTGGCCCGCACGTCCATTGATCATCAAATCTCCCGTCCTCCCCCTCTCAAAAGACTCGGCCGCCCACCAGCGTTACGATTGCGGCGCAACGTCATTGACGGGGCGACTCCATTCCGGCTGGCCATTTTAGCCTGCCAAGGTCCCCTGAACGTCGACGCTGCCGCCGCTCTCGGCTGAAGATACTACACCACGCTGTGCACACGACTCTCGCCTCCTCTTCCCCCCCGCCCCATCCCAGCTCCACAGCCTTGGATGTCTTGCGACACCGCAATTTGCGAGCCGATTTGCCGATTCACATAATCGCTGTCATCCTACATTGTCATCGTCGTCGTCGCCGTCGTCGGTATTGTCTTCGAGACGCCGCGGAGAAAATCAACAATACGGGTGACATCCAGTCGACAAATCGGGGCTATCCATGATAGGGGGGACCTAAGTACGGGGTACAGATCTCGAATCAACGGGTCTCGGTGGAGAGACGAACAAGGACAACCCAGAGAAAACACGAAAGAGTACACGAGCAACGCCCATTTTCTCTCCTGTCTCCGTCAACGTCCACGCCGATAACGACGGCGACCACGACAGCAACGCCGATTCCGACCCCGGAACTCGGCTCCCAGATCGACCTCTCCGACGCGCCGCGGTCGATATGGCCTCTTCCTACGCCTTGCCATCCTCCGCCCTCCCCCACGCCCATCATCACCACATGCATTCTCACTCGCACTCGCCGCCGTCCCTCCATGCCTTGAAGTCGACAATGTCCAACGGCGGGCTGCATTCCCACAGCCAAAGTCAAGACTCGACCGGGAGCGGCCACGCACACGATCATGGGCCGTCACACAGTCACACCCACGACGGACACTCGCACTGCCGGACGAACTCGAGCCAATTCTCTATTCCTCGAGGAAAAGCGCCGCCTCAGTCGCTCGCGACAATGGAGGGCTGGAAAACAGAAATTACACCGAGCGGACGCCAGCTGTTGACGCCCACAACTGGGTCGTTTTCGGCGACATTCCAACCTCTCGACGAAACAAAGATAGTCCACCAGCAAAACCACCACCACGAACATGACCACTCTCATGGATATTGCGATAAACACCATCATCATGACCACTCACACGCCCACAGTCACGACCACGCCAAGCCATCCTTGTTCACGAGAGCCTTGCTGAAGTACACGCCGGCCGTTCCGGTTCTCCACACCATCCTCGTAGAAAAGGACTCAAGAAGGATCTTCTACTTCATGATGTGAGTTAGCTGGCACAGTCGATGGTCGTGCCCCAACTGACATGGCGTCCGCAGTCTGAACTTCAGCTTCATGGCCGTACAGGCCTTCTACGGCTACGTCACCGACTCTCTCGGCCTGTTAAGCGACACGATCCACATGTTCTTCGACTGTTTTGCGCTCTTCGTCGGGCTTTGCGCCGCGGTTACAAGCAAGTGGCCCCAAAGCCAGCGGTTTCCCTTTGGGCTGGGAAAAATCGAGACACTGAGTGGCTTTGCCAACGGCATCTTGCTGATGTGGGTTCTATCTTCATCATTAGATGCAGCCGCATGAAGGCTAACAGATACCAGGCTGTTGAGCGTCGAAATCATCGTGGAGGCGTTTGAACGGATATGGGAAGGCCAGGAGCTCCACCGGCTAAGAGAGCTTCTCATTGTCAGTTTCCTCGGCGGCGTCATCAACCTGCTGGGTCTCTGGGGCTTCGGCCACCACCACCATGGCCATGATCACGGTCATGGACACTCGCATTCGCACGACGGACACGACCATGGGCATGATGACTCGCACGAAAAGAAGCACAGCCACGGGCACTCGCATCACAACGACAACATGGAGGGTATTTTTCTGCATGTTCTGGCCGATACGATGGGGAGCGCTTCAGTGGTGCTATCGACTATCCTGACGTACTACACGGGCTGGACATTCTGGGACCCTCTCGCGTCCTGCGCCATCGCAATCCTCATCTTCCTGGCATCGGTCCCGCTCATCAAGTCTTCTGCGCGGAACCTTCTTCTCAACGTCCCCGACGACGTCGAGTACAACCTGCGCAACACTTTGGCGGGGATTTTGCAGCAGAAGGGCGTTGTCAACTACTCGGTACCCAAGTTCTGGATGGACGACCGCGGCAACGAGGGATCGGGCGACAAGCTGCGGGGTATTGTGCACGTGGTGGCGGGCCGGGGCGCAAGCCTGGATGAAGTACGGGACCGGGTGAGGGAGCACCTCCTCAAGAACTCAATGGACATCGTGGTACAGGTCGAGAGGGAGGGAGACGCCAGCTGCTGGTGCGGAGTGGGACGGTCGACGCGCCTGGCTACGATGCCGCTCAAGAGGACCTTGTAGGAGAAGGTGCGGCGGCGATGACGCCCGAGCCGATGATTGTCGAGCCGTTGGCGGATTACGACGACAATACGAAGCGGAGCTTAGAGGAGTCTAGTCCATGTACTATTTTATTCTTTCGTGGATTAGACGGCGGAACAGGGGGGGGGGGCATAGGAGAACCGCATAGAGGCTTGGTGATAGAAATTCCCCCTATTTATTTTTTCTTGTAGAAGGACTTTCGCGAGGCGTGGCACTTGTTGGACCGTATTCCTCTCTATGCCGATCAACGGCTTGTCGTGTTTTGTGTTATCCTTGTTCGAACTCTCAGAAGACTTGGGCTTTGGCAACGTACCCTAGTCCTCAAGGAGTCCAACGAGAACAACACAAAGCGTAGCAAGCCATTTGAGTGTGGGAAGCAGCTCCTTGTGTTTTGCGTTTTCTTGTTAAGAGTCTCGGGGGACGTTCATATACACAGGAACTGGGCGTCATGGGAAGGAAGCATTGTTACAGCCATTCAGAGACCTTGCTTGAGTAGACGAACGCCGCATGCCTGTTGCGCGTGTGAGGCAATGGACAGTCAAGAAGAGAAGAGGAACAAGAGAAGAAAAAAGTATATACCCTTGTAAACAAGACTTGATGGTGCAGCTTACTGAAGGTGATGGCCGTGGAAGACGTAATCGGCGGTTCGGGACAGGGATAGAAGAAGCGTCCGTCGACCCGAGATGCGCCTGCCATCATAATAGAGTGGTGGTCTGGGGTCATAACACAAAACATGGAAGACAGAGAGCCAATCCATTATCCCCGCCCCTGCATCGGGTCGTTGGTCAAATAGGAGGTCGTGGCAGCTTGGGTTTTGCCAGTTCTTTGCCAATTTCCCATGACCTCCGTCCGCCCGGCGCAGCTCTTGGTGTTGGCCTTGTGTGGGGGGGGGTTGTCGTCACTTGACCTGCAGACCAGACCAGACCAGACCCGGGGGGTTCAATCTGGTGTGGATGGATGCGCGGTCCAAGATGGAGGACGGCGAGCGCGGGGGGGAATGCTCCAAATAGAGGATCTACAGGATGCGTGTCGCGGCGGTAAGCGGTGGTCCGAGGGGAAAGCGCCGTCTCCCCGTGGGTTTGTGTTGATGGGACGCAGAGTCTCTCCTTAGGTGCTCAAAGACAGAGAGCGGCCTCAGCAATGGCAGACCCAGAGAGCTGCACGGCGCCAGGTTAGGCGGCCAACATCTTCTAGATGTCGCCGATGTCCTGATCGCGCTTGTCCTTGTTTTCCCTCTCCAAGGCTCTGATCGCCTTCATGAGGATCAGATCGTCCCAGGTTGCCTATAGTAGATTAGAAGGCCAGAGGTTACTTAACAGCAGAGCCTATATATCAAACTTGGCCTATAGAAAGTGTTAAAACAGAGAACAAGCCTAGAACTAATAAATAGCAACTTATAATGTCAATATTAATAAGATTAATAGGGATAATAATCTTGGAGGATGGCGCTCGGTAGGTTACGCTGTTGACGGCCTTGTGATTAACGGTAAACGCACGGTTGAACCGAGGAAGCTCTCGCTTTAAAACTGAGGCGTCCGAGTGTCTCAATCACATAGGTATTGCGTTTACCGTGACGAAGATGATGACAAGCCGCATGGGAGGAATGACTGGCCTCGGCAGCTTTGTGGAATTGACTTTCGTCCCATTTACCGCTTTCCAAGGAAACCCGACTATGTGGCTGGCTTCCGGCTTAGGTGCATCCAGACTAGATTGAGCACCCCTCGTTGCATAGGTACCAGTGGTACCTGTTCGCAGGTGGCCGCCGCACACGACATGTGCAGGTTTTCTCCAGGCCGACGGCGCAGCGCCGCGTTTCCCCCGCTAAAGCAGGGCCCCGGTTTTTAGCCCAGGTCTGTCCCTTTCTCCTCCTCTCCCCAAGTGCGAGCCCCCCTTCCCCCCGGACCAAGCATTTGCGCTGTACCACAAATGAGCCGAACGACCGAGGCACCAGTGCGCAAGCGCTGAACCGGCGGCCGAGTTGCACCAGAAAGGGGAAAGAAAGTCACTTCACAGTTTTATTCCGCATGCCCGGGATGAGCTCTGTCGTAAAAAAAAGGTTGTCTCTTGGGGAAACTGTCCTTTTTTGGAATTTCTAGTTAGTCATACTGATCCTTTTTCTAGAACCACTGCACAACCTCGACATATTTGCATCTTCGTGAACCAGAGGTCACGTCCGCAAACAGAAACATCACAAGCCAGAAGACCACCAAAAGCGCTCCAATTTATCTGGAGAAATCCCCCCCAGTGGATTACACAAAAGCCGGCCCCCCCAGACTCCGGCTACAAGTGGGGACTTCAATTGGAGGGCGGGCTTGTGTGCCGAGGCTCGCTGTGACGTAGAAAGCTCACACCCATCTCGAGAAAACCACCGCCTCAACGGACAACCCAAAAACAAAACCACCACCGCCTTCTTTCTTCCCCTCCATATTCCGCACGCACGATAGCTTCCTAACCGCTGCTCGAGCAGCCCGCGCGCGCGTCAGGAACGGACCGCACGGGACTCTGGTCGGGAACCATTGACAGTCTCTTTCTGTCTCTCTCTCCCCCACAGGGAGCTATTGCGGCGCAGAGCACCACGACTAAAGTCGCCGGCACGTGAAAACTCCCTTTCCCTCGGACTTCCCTCCTCCCACGACAGCCAACCCGCCCAATACCCTCTCTGCCCTCCCGCATTCCCCATCGCGAGAACTTTCGCCTCTTTCTCCTTCCTCCCCTCTCCTCCTCCTAATCACATAACCCCGCTCGCCCGCACAATGGCGCCCTCGACCTCGGAAGCCGCCGCGGGCGTCAACGCCAAGCTCCAGTCAGCCCTCCCGAACCCCATCGCCGACAAGATCCCCCACATCCCCGAGTCCAAGGGCGAGCTCGAGGCCGACACGAAGGCTGCCGCCTCCGGTCTCGCCTCCCAGCTCCGCTCCCTCGCCGCCGGCGGCTTCGGCGGCGTCTGCGCCGTCGTCGTCGGCCACCCCTTCGACCTCGTCAAGGTCCGCCTGCAGACCGCCGACAAGGGCGTCTACTCGTCCGCCGTCGACGTCGTCAAGAAGAGCATCGCCCGCGACGGCCTGCGCAGGGGCCTGTACGCCGGCGTCTCGGCGCCCTTGGTCGGCGTCACCCCCATGTGTACGTTTCCCTCCTCCTCTCGAACCGCGGCGCGTGAACAAACCCCAGACTGACCCGCCCTCGACCCGTAACAGTCGCCGTCTCCTTCTGGGGCTACGATGTAGGCAAGACCCTCGTCCGCTCCGCCTCCTCCGACCCCTCGGCCCCCCTCAGCATCGCCCAGGTCTCGGCCGCCGGCTTCTTCTCCGCCGTGCCCATGACCGCCATCACCGCCCCCTTCGAGCGCGTCAAGGTCATCCTCCAGGTCCAGTCCCAGCGCCTCAAACCCGGCGAGGCCCCCAAGTACGCCGGCGGCACCGACGTCGTCCGCCAGCTCTACGCCGAGGGCGGCCTCCGCTCTGTCTTCCGCGGCAGCGCCGCCACCCTCGCCCGGGACGGCCCCGGCAGCGCCGCATACTTCGCCGCCTACGAGTACATCAAGAGGCGCCTCACCCCCAAGGACCCGCTCACCGGCAAGCCCACCGGCGACCTCAGCCTGCTCGCCATCACCGCCGCCGGCGCCGCCGCCGGCGTCGCCATGTGGATCCCCGTCTTCCCCGTCGACACCGTCAAGTCCCGCCTGCAGACCGCCGAGGGCAACGTTACCCTCGGCGGCGTCGTCCGCGAAGTCTACGGCCGCGGCGGCTTCAAGGCCTTCTTCCCCGGCTTCGGGCCCGCCCTCGCGAGGGCCGTGCCCGCCAACGCTGCCACCTTCCTGGGCGTCGAGCTGGCCCATCAGGCCATGAACAAGGCCTTTGGCTAAACGAGGGGTGGGGGGAAGGGAAGGTGGAAGGGGACGAGGCCGGGCTGTGCGATGCGGTAAAATGAACGAACGAACGGGGCCGGATCGAAGACTACGAGACTTATACAACGGGCGTTTTGACGGAGGCACTCCTGGAGCTCTGTGTTTTTTCTTCTTCTTCTCTAATCTGCACTTTCGTACCGGGTTTTTACTCACGTCACAACAAGAATAGAAGCGCGGGGTCGACTGAACTATACAGCTACCCTAAATCGGAAACCGTCATCATAGATAAGAGTATACATGCAAAGATTACACTAGACACTTTTTTTGTGTTTCCATTTGGCTATGCTACACATGCTTCGCAAGAATTGGGGTTCGTGGTTTGGTGAAGAAACAAGACGGCCCCGCCCCTGCAAGTGCCTGCAAGTGCTATTAAAAATAATATACATCATGTTTGTGAACCACCCGCAAATTCCTTTTCGTTTTGGTTTTTTGGTCCCCTGCTGCCAGTTACGCCATGCCAAAAAAAAAAAGATCGATTACAAAAAAGTTGAGATGTTGTTCGTTGCCACCCAAATGTACGGCTGGTCATGTTTCGTATCTGTGTACGGGTGTTGTGGCACATTCATGCTGGGTTGTGTTGTGCTGTTTTGTGTGCAATATCGTGGGCTCTTCGGACCCTTGTCATTCCATCCGTTCCGCATCGCAATGGATGCATGCACCTTCTAGGTTAAGATACGCAACCCTAGGCACGCTCATTGACGGTCCATCGCCGCTTTGAAGTCGTCATGTCGCGCATGATTTCCGTCTGTAACAGGGGACGCGGCGCTCCCCATAGGCCACCTTTGTTGAATGTGCCCAGCTGAGGGATCTCGTTCTGCTCGTCGGTCCCGTCACTCGAAGTAGGTCGAGAGATCTCCTGTAGTCTATGGGGAACCTTTGCAGGGCCCCCTATCTGCGGCTCCTTCTTTTCGGGAGTAGGAGGCTTAACAATGTCCTGGCTAGGCTTGGAGAGAGCCGCCAGCTTCTTGCGATGGTCAAAGTCTGGGAAAATATCATCATCCTCGTCCTCTTCTCCCACCTCTTTCTGCGGCGTAATGGGCGACCACAGCCCGATGGAGACCGTCGGTGAAGGTTTCGTGAAACTTGTGGCACCGCTTCCTACGGTAATTCCGCCCGTGCTCAACGGGGGGGCCCGGGGCAGGGAGTGTGTGTTGTGGGAGGTGCGGCGCATGCTGCCTAGGCTCGCGTTCGCCGAGTTGCTTCGACTGCCCGGAAAGGCAAACGAGTCAGGGTTGAAGGCGATTGGGCTAGGCGTATAAGTACTCAGAGACGGAACGCGGCCTCGTTGGTTCGGTTGGCCATTTTGTGAGTGGTTAGACGCTGTGGATGGGGCCCTGGACAAGTTGTGGGTGGCAGAGGTAGGCTGCCGTAGATGATCGACATTCGCAAACATCTTCAGATCGTAGTAGTGGTGGACAGGAACTAGGCCTTTTGTGCCAGACATTGGGTCCACGTCGACTTCCGACATGGGGGTGTCCAGCTCCGAGGGCCCGGATTCGCGGCCCGGCTTGCGGGCGGCGACCGTCAAGGAAGCCATCGCTACATCCATGAGAACCGGCTGGTGGGTGATGGCGCCGATCAAAGCGTTGCATCCGGCACCATGAGAAACAAGGATCACCACAGGCTCGACGTCGTCGTCATCCTCATCGTCAATAGCACACTCGGTGTCACCGTTCCTTGCCGTCCTTACTGTCTTGGTGACCATCTCAGCGGGGCGCTCGGCCGTAGTGTACCAGTCCACCAACTTCTGGATACCCTTCCTGAAGCGGTGATGCATGGCAGTCCACTCTTCGCCGTACTTGCCACCATCGCCCCAGTCCAGGGTCCCCCTCATCGAGTCCCACTGGTAATCAACAAAAACGCAGGCATCTCGCGCGTGCGCCACGTACCCGTCGGGGATCTTGTGGCTCGGTGAGATGGCGTAGTTGGGACTCGGGGCGACATATCCGTCGTTGGGGTTTGCGGGTTCTGGTAGCGCAAAGCGCACTCTCTGACTCGACGAGCTAGCTGAGCTGTCTGCACGGCTTCGCGGCAGAGCACCGGCCATGGAGGAAACGTTATCGAGACCGAGAATGGACGGCGAGTCCGAGTCGATCGAGCCGGACCGCTCGGGGGCTGCTCTGAAGATGGGACTGTTCCACAGCTGGCTCTGAGCTTGACCAACAGAGTTGGCATGGTGATGCGAATGCTCAACGACCTGGTCGTGGACGCTGATATGCTCCTGCCGCAGAAGATCTGCCTTTGCGCCAGCCAACATCATAGCAGAGCCAGGCGGCGGTGTAATCATCTCGAAGTATTCGGGGGATAGCCACTCGCCAAGGAATGCATCCAGCCGGAGAATGGCCTTCTTTATTTTCTTTTCGGAATGCTCGGGTTTGTTGTGGTTCGCGTCTGCAGGCAGCGGACCAACTTCGTGGGATGCAGTAGCGGGCGGACCAAACGGCGAGGCGGAAGGGTTCGCGCTGGGAGAGGACAGCGGGTATGAGAGAACGCCGGCTGGAGGCGCCTGGGCTAGGCCGGCGGCGATGGCGACGGATGTTTGAACGCATCGCAGGAACGGAGAGCTGTGGAGGACGACTTTGAACTTTCGTCGCTTCCTCTGGGAGTCGGCGGAGCCATTGCGGCGGTTGGAGAGGCTTGGTTCCGAAATGCCATCTGCTTCGGCTTGTCGGAGGATGTTGGCGATGCGGATTCCGAGGGCCTTTGCTTGTTGCCAGCCGCCGTAGGTCAGAGGAGGGTCGTAAGGAGTCGGAGATGTGAGGTGCCACTTTTTGTCGGCGGCGTCAAGACGAGCGCCGTGCCTGCAGTTTGTCAGCCTCCCACGACTCGAATGGACGGGGAAACAAAGCGGCCTACCTAACCACAAAAATGTACGCGGGCGGACGCCCCATGTTTTCGACGACGCAGGTGAGGATGCAGATGCACACTCAGAGTGCGTGTAGATGCAGACTTTGAGATGTCCGGCGGAAGACCAGCAGCGTACGTGAAAGGTTTAGTAAGGAAAGAAAACGAAGAGTAGAAGAAAAAGAAGGGGGAAAAAAGCCGGTGGGAAATGCGGCTAGACAGACCAGTAGACCCAGAGGAGACCGGATGGCTTGGACAGGCGAAATAAGCTTCAGCGGGCGGCGGACGGATGACAGTTTATGATTTGATGGTCAACGCGCACCCAAGGTGCGCTCGTTGTTCGAGTAGGTACAGCGGGTTCTTGCGGAGGGTTGGAAGGGAAAAGTTTAAGTGATGAAAAACCAAGTCGAGGTCGAAGCAAGCAGAGGTTGAAGCAAAGCCTGAGGTAACAACAGGAAAAACGACAGAAGAACAGGAATTCTGCCACGGGTTTTGCTTCGGTCTGAGGCCCCTCTCCGACCAGTCAAGGTAGGTACCTAAGGGTAGCTAACACCGACCTCGCAAGCGCTAAGAGGCTGGGGCTAGATGGAGACCGTTGGACCCAGATCCCTCAGCGGCCGGTAGGTGGAGAGCAAGATGTCGTGGGGAATTAGAGGGTATCTCGGTTGCAGATTGGCCACGACGGGCGGATAGCGAGAGGATATAAACCAATCTGTGGATTGCTACCCGTGTACCGTGGGTATGCTGGGGTTCTATACCACAGGTTAGTAGAGGGCCTGCATAGTAGAAACAGGGTCTCGTCTTGGTTTGTTCTGGTCCGGGCGTACACTACACTACAGGTCGCAGGTCGTAGAACTACATAGTAGTTGGATAGAAAGAAACCACACAGGTACCATGTGCGGTCGCAGCTGTGCTCTGCCGGTGTGGCTGGGGGTGACGATCCATGGATCATGGAGGAGCCACGAGACAGGCATGTTTTGCTTTGTCGTTGCGACGATTCAAGGACGATGGGGCCGTGCCAAACGCGACAAGTGTGGTCTGGTTTGATGTCTTGTTTGGACCAGTCCTCCGTTCCCCGTCGCCCCGTCGCCCAGAAGATAACCTTTCGGTAGTGTAGGTAGAGACCCTTCCCACGAGCAAGGAAGCAAGGAAACAAGGGTCCAGTTCTAGGTAGTGGGTGGGCACATTGTGGTGCGGTGTTTGCCGAATGTGTCAACGAAGGGGGTTGCGTTACGTTGCAGAGGCTTCGGCGACTCGATTCGGCGAGTGACAGACAAGACACTTACTTGACCATCGAGGGGTAGGCAGGTACTGTAAGTAATGTCACTGTCACTGTCACTGTTTTCTGAAGCTTCCCAGCGCTACACACTGCGGGTGCCAGAGGCAGGCAGGATGATAGCTGCTGCTACCTCAAGCGCGTCAACCGCTCAAGATGACTCCTACGGTCTAGGTGCCGTGCCGGTCATTGGGTCCTGCTACAATATACTATGTACACTATGTCCACAAGTGCTGTTGCCTGTCGTCACCGCGTTTCTCCTCTCGTGATTCATGGTCGTATGAGGAGGGGGTTGCAGCAGAATGCATTTGCAGACTGGAAAGCGACGGCTCGCTTCTCGCATCCTCGTGCATGTGATTGTCCCGCCCGTGGGAATTTAGCGCCAAACGTCATGCTGGCACGTGGGGTGCAACAGGATAGAATTGGACGAGACAATGTCCGAAAATGCCAGGTGCTGCATGTAAATCAAGCTTAAGTGATCAAACTCCAACGGCCCGTACCCGACTGCGTCTGTCTCTGTGCATTTTCACCCAGTCCATCTGCAACTCAACTGCTTTTGCCTACCTAAGTAGCGTACGTAGCTACCTATATGTATTCGAACCATTCTCTGATTGTTTACCCAATATGGAAAACTGATAATAACGTGCACAATGCTTCACTTCATAGTATAAAGGAAATTGTGTGGCTCGAATCAGACCATGTTGAGTCAAGTCATGAGGTTGCCGATCAGGATCAGCGACCGCCGCGGCGACAGAGGCGGCTGGGGGCGCTCACTCAACCAGGGGAGGGGGGACTCGAGCGCCAACTCCAAGTTCGTCCAGACTCTTGCTCGGTCCAGGACCACCTCCATCTCGGCTCCTCCACAGCCACATCCCCTGTATCTGGCAGGGATGGTCCCCAAACCCCTCCCTTCAGAACCCCGCCTTCGGCGCCCAGTGTCAGTCACACTGTCCGCATTCGAATAATCAGAGTCATCCGGCGGCGCAGTCGACGTATTTATATCGTAATCACTGGCCGCTACGGAATTGCTTTCTTTTCCTTTCTCTTTTGTATCATCAAGCTGCCAAAAGCACATGTTGCGCATGTTGGGAATACACTCAGATTTAGACACAACGTGGGATTTGAAATAAAACAAAAGCACACAATGACCGCTTCCCCAGAGCACAAGCTCGTCCCGGAGGACCTCAAGCTGCGTCTCAAGGATTCATACGACATCATTGCCCCGGCCTACAATGACTGGACCATCCAGCAGTCGGGCTTCCGCATTGAATACCTTGAGAAGCTGCTGGAGAAGCTCCTCACCTCGAAGCCTCTATCCGGCCAGACGTCGCTCGTCCTCGAGCTGGGATGTGGCTGCGGCCTCCCCGTCACCGAGAGACTGCTGACGACCCCGGATGTCTTCGTCACCGCCAACGACCTGTCAACCACCCAGATCAAGCTGGCCAAGGAGAGCCTCGCCAAGCACGGCACCGACCGCGTTACCTTCGTCGAGGGTGACATGATGGGTCTTGAATTCTCCGAGGGCTCCTTCGACGCCGTCGTCGGCATGTACAGTATCATCCACCTGCCCCGCGACGAGCAGACTGAGATGATTCGCCGCATCACAAAGTGGCTGAAGCCCGGCGGTCTGATGCTCGTCAACTTTTCCGCCGAGGAAATGCCCGAGGCTATCATGAACAAGTGGCTCCATGACAAGGGCTGGATGTACTGGAGCGGCTGGGGCACCGAGGGTACCCTGGCCCGCATCAAGGAGGCAGGGCTGGAAATCATCTTGCAAGACGAGATCAACGATCTTGTGGACGCCAAGTTCCTATGGGTCCTGGCCAAGAAATAGACATCGAACAAACAGCAACTTCCTAGACGTCAAAAATTTCAGTTCGGCAAAAGCTCTTTGAATCAGACATGGCGGGCATTGGTTTGACAGACTTGATAGCGACGGAGCGGGAACAAGCTTATGTTCAGGTACAAGGTACTTAGGTACCTAGGTCGTGTGCTTACGTCAGGTAGCAAACAGGGGTGGAGATTACCCATACATAGTAGTCAATTATTATGGTACCTGGCTCAATGCCAGTCACAATCACGGATGTGACCACGCAGTGATTCTTAAGTCATTTTGACTGAGTGCCGTACTAAATAGAGTGCCATTTTTACTAAAATATCTGTCAAAGCAAGAGTTACGCTGGATAAAAAGGTGAAGCGTATATTTTTCAGGAATGAGAACCGGCAAGATTGTATTAGTTCCGTCTGGCGAGTGGTCAATGGTCCGTGCATGGGATTCCATGGGCGTCAGGCTGACTAACGTTCATGAAGGTGGTGAAGCTCCGGGGTGCTCCCCCTTACCAAGCCGGACTTTCATCAGCATCCTTCAACCCGACGCCATCTCTTCTCGTCTCCCTTGCCACACCCTGTAAAACACTGTAATCTTCGTTTCTTTTTTTCTTCTTTTTTTTTTCGCAACTCCCGAATCGTAGCCCGACGCCATCATGAAGCTCTCACGCCTCCTGCAACTGCCTGTGATGCTCGCCGCCGCAACGCTCGCCCCGGTGGTGCTGGCCGAACACACGAGCAACTGGGCCGTCCTCGTCTGCACATCCCGGTTTTGGTTCAACTACCGCCACCTAGCCAATGTGCTCTCCATCTATCGCACCGTCAAACGACTCGGTATCCCCGACTCGCAGATCATCCTCATGCTTCCCGACGACATGGCCTGTAACCCGCGAAACGCCTTCCCCGGCACCGTCTACAGCAACTCGGATCGCGCGGTCGACCTGTACGGCGACAACATCGAGGTAGACTACCGCGGTTACGAAGTCACTGTCGAAAACTTTATCCGGCTCCTGACCGACCGCGTCGGCGACGAAATGCCTCGCAGCAAGCGCCTCCTCACCGACGACCGAAGCAACATCCTCGTGTACATGACGGGTCACGGCGGAAACGAGTTCCTGAAGTTCCAAGACGCCGAGGAGATCGGCGCTTTTGACCTTGCCGATGCGTTCGAGCAGATGTGGGAGAAGAAGAGGTAAGAAAGCAGGTGCCGCTGGACTTGTGTGACGGTCGTTAAATGTTTAGATACCACGAGATCCTCTTCATGATCGACACCTGCCAAGCGAACACGATGTACAGCAAACTCTACTCCCCCAACATTATCGCCACCGGGTCTTCGGAGCTCGACCAATCCTCCTACTCACACCACGCTGACAACGACGTCGGCGTCGCCGTCATCGACCGGTACACATACTACAACCTCGAGTTCCTCGAATCCCAAGTCCAGGATCTGAGCTCCAAGAAGACGGTAGGCGAGCTTTTTGACAGCTACACCTACGAGAAGATCCACTCCCACGCCGGCGTACGCTACGACCTGTTCCCCGGCGGCGCCGACGCCGCACGTAGCCGTCGCATCACCGACTTCTTTGGCAACGTGCAGAATGTCGAGGTGGACGGGGCCAAGAACATGGCCCTCGACGAAGAGTTGCTGGAGTTGAGCCAGAAGATTTCTGCGCTGAAGCGGCGGGCCGAGGAGGCCGACGCCGCGGCGAAGAATGCTTCGCTGGCGGACAAGGCCAAGGTTCAGACACCGAGCGCCCAGGTCCAGGCCAAGCGTGTGAAGATGGCCAAGCCTCTCACGAATGACAACTGGTGGGAGAAGAAGATTGTTGGCGCCACCGCTTTGGCCGGATGCGCCCTTCTGTGGGCCTTAGGGTCGTACCTTGAGACGCCGAAGGCGGAGGAGGAGACTAAGACGACGACCGGCCAGAATGACCATATCACTGTCAAGGCATAGCCGTCTTCTTCACTTTCGTGCCTTTTATGTGTCTTTGTTTGACTCGTTTGATCTTGCATCCAGCATGGCGTTTGGTGGGATAGGGATGGGAATACTACCGTATATTGATAGCACGAGATGCATGCGCCTTGTCTGTCGGCGGCATTGAGGTCCGTTTAGTTTGCATTGGATTGAAAGAAAGAAAGAAAAAAATACCAGTATGGAGACTCCCCAATATTGAAAAACATGGCGACAAGCTCTGCCACGATGCTGCAAAGACAAGTCGAGTGCTCGTCGCTACCTACCTATGTGTTGTTGCTATTTACCCGGGGTATTTCCAGTCTCTGGGTCTCTCACCTTTCGCTCACCGAGCTCTTCACCGAACATTCATTCCACTCCCAAAAATCCTGTTCGTGTCAAGCCAGTCCACCTGACCGCGGCACGTCACCTCCAGCGTACCCTTCATGGAGGTCGGTAGGCACCTCAGAGTCTGTGGAAATGGATAAATCAAAGGTCAGTGTCGCAACTCTCCCAGTGCGTCTTGTTCGCGGTAGTCCTTCCCTGTTGGTCATTTGTCCACACCTGTCATGTTCACATACATTGGTCTCCTCCAACTGCGCGTAACCTCTTGTAAGTGTTAGATGAGCAAGTTGCAAATCTCATTTCACAACATCTGAAGCGAACAGCTCATCTCACACTCCTCGACACATCCCCACATTGACATCCTTCATTCCTTCATCTGTCTTTCCGCCCGAGATCCATCTCACCAGCCGGGCATGCCGTGAATGAGACGCCGCCCACATTGAAGCTGCAGCTGAGAAATCGCCACGGAAGATACCTCCTCTTTGTCTCATGTCATCCAATGCTCAAGGGCCCGGACATCATGGACGACATTGAAACCCTCTCAAAAGCCGTCGGCGTAAACCTCTCGTTGTATAATGAACCGCTGACACGCATCCCGGGCGTCCAGATCCCACCCCTCAAGACGCTCACCCTCAAATCCCGGCCCTTGGCGAGCCACGCCCTCGCATTCTCCTGCGACGCCGAGCTCGCCGTCGCCGCGGACGACTCGGTCCACGTCTTCCTCCCCGAGTTCCCGACGCCCGAGGAGCCGTCATCAATAACCACCAACACCTCTGCCTCCAGGGACCACGATGCCCAGGACGCGGCGGATAAGGACCCCGCGGAGGTAGCAGCAGCCGCCGCCGCCGCCGCCGCACAGGAAGGCGGCAAGACATCCCGCCAGCAGTTCTACACCTACATCCTCCGCATCCCAACCTCCCGGAAGCCCGACCCGCGCATGAACGCCGCGCTCTTCGCCGCGCAGGGCCTCGACACACCCACGTACGACGACGACTACGCCCCATCAGCGGGCGGCGGCACCGCCGTCGAGGATACGTCCTCGGCCTTCGAGGGCGTCGGCTCCGGCACCGTCACGGGCTACGGCGCCTCCCTGAACCAGGTCGTCGCGATCGAGTGGTCGCCCGCGGGCCTGGGCCGAAACCTACGCGCCGCGCTGGCGGTGATGCTGACGAGCGGCGCGCTGCTCGTCTTCGGCGAGAGCGGCGGCGGCGGCGTCGTGGACCTCGGGGCGCGGATGCGGAACTTCAGGGACTGGCGGATCCTCTGGGGTGTCGGGGCGAACCTGCCGCTCCCCGACGCCGGGAGCGAAGACGGCGCCTACCTGCCAAAGGACAAGGTGCGGTCGTTTTCTTGGGCCAGGTACCTGGGCCCTGGGCAGGCCCTGATGGCGTACGCGACGGACGAGGAGGAAGTCGTCGTGTTGAGTGTGCAGTATTACCTCCCGGACCATCTCGGCGAGTCGAATGCTGCGTCGCACGTCTGGGAGGTCGAAGAGATGGCGAGGTTCGACGCGAGAGGGCCGCACCCGAGTACAAGTGTGAGTGTTACCGGCCAACTTCTCTCAAAACTCTCGTGAGAAGCTGACGGCACGTAGATCATGGACCCCGATTACATCCCCCACACCTCGGCATTCTCCCTGAAATGGAGCCCGTGGCTTCACTCCGACGGCGCGAGGACGGCAGTCCTTGCGTACTGCGCCAGAAACTACGTCGGCTTCCGGCGGATCACGATCCCCAGCGACTGGGAGCGGGGCGCGGGCGTGGAGGTCGCCATTGAGGAAGCGGACCTGACCGGCATCTGCACGAGCCTCCTGTCCGACGCCTTTGTCGAGTGGGAGGATGCCGTCTTGGACCACGACGTGGCCAAAGTCTGCCGGGGCGTTGTCGCGACTCCATTCAAGGCCCTGCCCTTCCAGGTCGCTCTCAACGGGCCGGAGGGTACGGCGAAGGACCCCCATGCCACGAGCGTCTGCAACACGACATCTCCAGACGATGCAACCTCGCTCGATGCCACGAACCCCATCACGAGTAAGCCTCAAGCCAAACCCTTCCAGCAATCTACTCGCGCTGACAAGCCCCTCCCTCTCCCCCCCTTTTCAGGCCTCATTATCCACCCCCCCGACTTGTCAAAACAGAGCAAGGCGCCCGCCTATTCCCTCGTCCGCCTCTCCGCCACGGCGACGAACGACAACTGGTTCCAGCGGAGCGCCGGCGACCCCTCCTCTTCCGCCGCCGCCGCCGCCGCCGCCGCCGCCATCGTCGATGCCCTGCCCCAGTGGGCCGCGACGATCTCCTCGACCGTCAAGCTCTCCGTCCCCGTCGCCATGCTCGGCCGCGGCGCGGGCGCGGCGTTGGCCGGGGACGCTGAGTCCGTCGCCTCGGGCGAGGACGACGACTCGGACGACGACGACGACTTCGACCTCCCAGAAGACGCGGGCGAACAGATCCACCCGCACCGGGTGCGCATCTGGGGCATGGCCATGTCGCCCGCGGGAGGCATGAGCGCCGTACTCGTCTCGCAGCACAGCACGCAGAAACCGGAGAAGACCGTCAAGACCAAGGTCCTGTTCGGCGGGCGGTCCGGTCCCGTGGCCTCGCCGCTGACGGGCGATGAGATGGACGTCGACACGGACGAGAGCGCCGGCGGGGCCAGGGATTGGGGTTTCTGGGCGAGACAGAGCACCGAGGCCAAGATGTGGGACTGGATGTACGCCGGCGGCCCCGCCGTTCCCGGAACGCTGGGGTTCGGTGAGGGGGCGAAGGCCGGGGACTCCTCGATGCGCAAGAGGTTTGAGGGGGTCAAGAAGAAGCAGCGGTGCGTCTTTTGCAAGACTCCCCTGGAAGACGAGGGCAAGGAGTCGATTTGCGAAAAGGGCCACATCTTTGGTGAGTCTTTTCTTTTTTTTTTCCCTCTTCTTCTTATTAACCCCCCCTCCCCCCTTTTGCGATGTCTCTCTTGGTTTGCTCGTCTACGGAGAACTGGAGCCCGCTGACTCTTCTTGGACAGCCACCTGCGCATCCACCGGTCTCGCCATCCTCGCACCGGGCATCTCCAGGGCCTGTGCCGTCTGCGGCCTCCGTTGCCTCGTGGCCAAGGAGGTGGCCAAGATCGCGCAGGAGCACCTGGGCCCTGATGCCAAGGTGGAGGCTTCGGAGGAGATGTGTGGCGGGTGCGGGGGCAAATTTGTGGTATAAGTGATCAACCATACATCAATGTGCCAGACGATGCCTCCGTAAGGGTACCTGGGGGCGCTGGGAGAAGCGTGTACATGTATGGATAGCAGCATCATCATTATTACAAAAAACACACATCCCTCAGTTTGCCCTTGGCTAGAGATTTCCAGATTACATGTAAGTTTCCGACTGAGAAACTGCAAAGGGTGGTGTGAGCTGTGGCAGGGTCTTCCGAGCCCATCACAGCCGATGGATCATCTCCCGAGACCTGGCGGGAGTCTTTTCCTCGTTGCACGCGGACACATCACAGTTGCACTATGCGCTGCCTTTTTTTTTTCAGGGAAGTTTGATTCAAGAGTGCAAGACGACATGCGTGACGGGATAGCTCAACCGCGTTTTATACGCGCCCTGCTTCCTGGTTGCGTTCCCTATTTTCTCAACTCGGTTCCGTGATAGCTCCAGGCTCCCCTCTGGAGGCCCGCTCATCCCTCACATAACGCACTCCAGGGGTGGAGAAGGGGTCCGGCGCAAATCCCGGAGCTTAGTATTTGCCGATACCGGGAGATTTGAGAAGTCCTGCATTGTAGTTGTAGCCAACGATACCCTTCAAGGCGGTGCCAGTGCCGGTCTGGTAGCAACCAATGGCGCCATCGTAGACCCAGATGCCCTCGGCTGGGAGTGGAAACAAACGATCGTGTCAGCAACGACTTCTTGCAAACTAGCGCAAGTGTATACGATGTGCAAGAGAGGAACGGAGAGGGGCCCGCTTACAGAGGTTGACTACTCTCGTTTGGATCTTGTCTTTCTTGTTCATGCACCCGCACTCCATAGTGAGGGGGTTCGTGTTTGTGAGCTTGCAGCCGAAACATCTGAAACCGCCGCTGTTTTTTATATAGTTATGAATGTCAATGATCTGCCACCGAGAGAGAGAGAGAGAGAGAGAGAGAGGAAGGAAAATCCAACGGCGGACAGCCATTGTTAGGCAGTGTTTGGGGGGGAGACTCAACCCAGGGGACCAGATCAGGTTGCCGTCCGTGTTGGCGAGGCACTCTTCCAGATAGAGTTGGGTTACCATCTTATTTCCGGCATTGTCCTTGCAATCGGCGGTGAGCTTCCACTCTCTAATGCTTCGTAAAGCGTCTGGATCAAGGAAATGGAGCTGGAAGTTCTTGCACGACTTCTGAACGCAGTCGGACTCGAGGGGGCAGTCGCGGGCCGAGACCGCTACGGCGACGGCCGAGAGCACTGCGGTGATGCTGAGGAACCTCATGGTTGCTGTTCTGCTGCTGCTTGGTCTATGCGAACTGGCTGTAGATGGCTGGGAGCGGAGGCTCAAAGGGTGTCTGGAAAGATGGGAGGAGCGAGCTGGTGATGAAGAAGGGTGGTGAAGAAACGTCGAGTATCCGGCGGACGGGCTGTGGTTTATATATCGCGAAGACTGTTTGTCGTTCAAGACGTCCCCTCGAGGCATCCTTCACATGGCAAGGCAGCCGGGGCTGCGATATCTCTCGTTCACTGGAGGCGGGCGTCAAACCGGACGTGACAGCCGGTCATGGCAAGAGAAAACCCCCCAAAACCACCCCCAGCACCGGGCGAGTGTCCTGAGGGTCTGGATGATTTCTCTCCAGGCCGGATACATGAACATGGCGTGTTTCTGCAGTGTAATCGAAGCGAAGTATCACAAGATAGTCGCGGATTCCTCTTTCAAGCTGTGCCGGTGGTTGAGGCTAGACCGCTGAAGAAACTGGTATCCTTGGTACCTCTGCCTCGACTGGTAGTCTCGATGCGCGTCGGGCCAAGAGCCAAGAGAAAGCACAAACCGGACGCCGCGCAGTGCGACCTCGACGTTGGTTTGCCGGTCGGAAAAGTGAAATCTCAACGATATGTTTCATCGCCGCCACCTTTGTTGTTTTCTGTAGAGGCGAGTGCATGTTTGTCTGCACAGCTTGATATGCGCTGCTCCAAGCCTCTACCTCAAAAGCTCGAAAGGAGCACGAGTCATAGAACCCCGAGCATACAGGGATGGTGGCCGTTTCGATTAAGCATATCTGGGGTGGGTTGCAAAGTTTGCGGTTTGCAGATAGCAGGGCCTCCCCTTACTTCGTCGTCGCGGGGAACCCGGCATGCTGAGATTCATGGCCTTCTCCCGGCCTGTGACTTGAAGCCGGTGAATGCGATGAATATGGCAAACACCCCTTCCTCTACGAGGCGCCACAATCCACCGAGGGTTCAATCGAGAATGACCTGTTCTCCGGATTCCGAGCTGACTCTTCGACTCCAACCACTTCTTCGACATGTTTATACGAGCCCCCATTCTTTGACGCCCTCTTGCAGTACGGGTTGATTGCTGTGTTACCTCTCACCGCTGTTCTCTTCAGCGTGACTTTTCCTACGACGAATTCCACTGATTGAGACTCTCTTGCTCCACAAATGATTGCTAGTGGACTGACTGGTTCAATAGCGTAGGACGCGCATATATTGCGTCGCCGTGGATACTCTGCTTGAGACACTTGTGGCCCAAGATCGACCGGTGTTCGTCCGCAGTTCATGTCACATGGGCAGTATAGAGAGAGCACGGATTCGTACGTGTGGATATACGAGGAAAGGATCTGTGATTTGGGTTTGCCCAGGGCTGAAGTTTGCTTCCCTTCTTTGTGCTATTTGTAGCGGGGCGTCCCATCACGTGTGGAAAGTTAGGGAAATGTCAGTTTAGCAGAAGCTTCATTTTGAGTATCGAATCTTTTTGGTATTCATTCAATCAGACATAGCAACTCAGCAGCATGCCTGAGCAGGTGGACCAGCTATTCATTCTCTGGCCCGCATCGTCTTTCCTCATAAACCCTGTTCGATATCTCACAGAGCCGGGGGGGGGGGGGAATAGCCGGTTCCAGTATACAGTGCCCCAACTCTGGAGTATCATGTACGTTTGTTATATATACAGCGAAGGAAAAGGTCCCTTCAGAATACAAAACATTATGGGAATAGAAAGTATCGCACAAACGCTAGATCGAATGGGTTTCTCAACCCGCAAATGAAACACTAAATCAAAGCCATGGCATGAAGCGACTGTCTTAGCCGGCAACACCGCTAGCAGGGTACCCTGTTCGGCAGTGTCAGCAAATGGTAGGGTGAGAGATGTCAAAGTAGAAAACAACTTACACCAAGAGCACGTAGCAATAATGGCATACAGACAAATGAGCTGCAACCCCTCGAGCCAATGACTCTTGCCATCGCTAATCAGGTAGTTGACCAACAGGACGGCGACAAACAGCACCGCAACCTGGAACTGGTCGAAACTGAGCGTCATGTCGTCGTTGCCCATGCCCCATCCAATAATCACCAACATTGGGATCAGGAACAGGGCAACCTGCATACTGGAGCCGACGGCTACACCAATAGCAAGATCCATCTTGTCCTTGATGGCCACCGTAACAGCCGTGGCGTGCTCGGCGGCATTACCGACGATGGGCAAAAGAATGAGACCGACGAATTCCTCGCTGATGCCACCCTGCTTGGTAACGTAGTCGATGGAGCTGACCATGGCCTCGGCGCAAAATGCGATCAAGACAGTAGCAAGGGTGAGGGTGCCGACAGCCACGAAGAAGTGCAACTGCGGACCCTCGTCCTCGTCATCCTCCTCATCCTGACGCTGCATCATGATCCGGCTGAGCTCCTGACGGTCATCATCGCCATCATTGCGGACACCGGTGTGTGCCATGCGTGCACCAGTGCCAGCCAATCCACGGGCAAGCGCACCCTCCTTTAGGCCACCGCGACTCCAGGGTTTGGCGGCGACCTTTTGAGACTCCTCGTTGAAGACGGCGTTGTGCGTTTTGAGCTGGAAGAAGAGATAGGAAGCGTAGATAATGAGGAGAATGACGGCGGTGCCTCGCGAAAGAGCGGCAACGTGGGTGGGATTGTTGGTGTGGTCATTCTTGTCGAAGACGGTAGGAACAATGACGGAGGCCACAGCAATGAAAAGAAGGGAGGCAGCGGTCTGGGCGACAGTCGTGTTGAAGTATTGCTCGGGTCGGTTGAGGCCACCAAAGAAGAAGCAGAAGCCCATGACGAGCAACAGGTTGGAGAGAATGGAGCCAATGAGCGAGGTCTGCACAATCAAGACCTTGCCCTCGACCAAGGCGAGAATGGCGACGATGAGCTCAACGGCGTTGCCAAATGTTGCGTTGAGGAGACCTCCCAAAGTCTCCCCTGTCCTCAGTGCGATCTCTTCGGTAGCGAAACCCAGCATGGCTGCCAGGGGGATGATGGCGATGAAGTTGACGACGAAGACGGCGATCTTATTGACGGAACCGACGTAGCTGATGGCGATACCGACTGGGGCGGCTAGTATCAAAATATTGATGTAGGAGCTGAGCAGCGTGCGTTGCAGTTGATTGGCAACCGTAAAGGGCTCTTTGGGTTCGACGTGTCTAATCAAGCCCGACTTTTGCTTTTTGGGCTTTTCCATCTCCTCCTCTGGCGAGGCCCCTTCATCCTGTGCAGCTTCAGATTTGCGGTTCCTCAAGACGCCGCCATCTTCGGGCTTGTTCTCGTACGCGGTATCGCCGCTTCCACTGCCCGAGCGCGACCTCGTGTCTTTCCTCAGGCTGTTACGTGGGATATCGGAGTCCCTGGCAGCCGGTTCGCTCTGAACGTGATGTAACGCTTCGTCGGTTTCTATGTCTTCGGCAAGGGCTTCGCGCTGGGCCTCGAGGTTCGCACCGTCCCAAGTGGACCGCTTGCTGGGGTGGTTATCCCACGATACGTGACGAAAGGGGTTCCATGTCTGCTCCTGGCTCCGGCGGCTGAGGCCATGCGCTTTGCGCTTGATATCGAAATGGTTGACTGAACCGACGAGAGACGGCATGGTCAGCAAGTGTTGGCAGCGGGTTGACGCTGTGAGATGATTGGGGGAAAAGCGCTAGTTGGCGAATGAAAGGTGTAGTATTATGAGTGGGAATGGCTCGTTCAGTGAGATGGGACAATGACGTGAAACTAGCTCTGTGGAGCACTGGTGGGAATAATATGGGAAGGGGGTGGAGGGGACTAGGGGGCGGACGAAGGTTGGCCGCGACCACACTTGAGTCGACAGATTGGCAGATGATTGAGGGAGGTGGGTGAGACTATGGAGTAGCCTAGCAAACAGTATCCCTCATCTTGTGGAGGAAGGGGAAAACACAAAAAAAGGGAGAAGGGGTTTGAGAAAAACAAATAGTGGAAAATAGGAATATCAGAGTGGTGATATGGGAAACAGGTAGGAGTGTTTCGATGGTTTTTCTTCTCTCGTGTGGCGCCGGGAGGACAATGCAACGGTGACGGGGACAAGGGGTGGAGGATGGTGGGTAATAAAAAAAAAGCTGGAGAGTTGTTGACCACTCTACTCACAGGTGTTCATGCCGGTTAGCCAACGGCAATGACGATACGATGGGCTAGGCTGGCTGGTCGGCGTGCTTGTGCTCAGTGACCAAGATTGAATCGCTTCAGATCAACGCCAAGGTGTTGAGACGAAACGCGAACCGAGCTGTGGTGCCGGGGTGTTGGTATCGTCCTTGACTCCGGTATCCTTTGTATCGAGGATTGACGTGCGTATGGATAACGTGAAGAGAGTGGGTGCCGGGGTAGTGGGTTGGTATATAGTGATTGCCGCTGTCTCTTATGAGGGAGACGATGTAGGGCAGAGGAAGAGAGAGAAGAGGCCTCCTTGGCGATATTGCAGCGCTCGACTTGGCGCCGGAAATGAGACGGGGCGGCCGAGACGCAGCTCCGGTTGGGGGGTGGTGCTGCTGCGGTGCAAGCGTTTGCCAAGGCGAGAGACGGGGTTGGCACACAAGCCCGGGGGCGGTTACCACAGCTAGGGAGGCAGAGAAAAAAGGCACACGTCAACAAAGACGACGACTATTGCCCCGGCGGAATCGGGCTGTGTCGGTCTAGACGGCGAGGGTTTGGGCTGGATTCGCAACGGCGGCTGTATCGTCGAAGTAACGTGTGTGCAGTTTCGGGGAGGCAGTGTTGGGCCGGACAAAAATAAGTGGGAACAGAAGGACACGGGTATGAGTCGTGAGTCGTGTCTTGTTGACTACAGACAAGCTTTGTTGCTGGCTTCTCAGTCAAGCTGCTAGACTTGAGTCGGCTAGGCGATGGAAAGAAGAAGTCAAGGCCGGCAGAGAGTGCCGATAGATGGGATGACGGGATGGAGGAAAGGGAGAAGAGAAGAGGGACGGACGGTTTGAAGAGAAGAATGAAAGAGGGAATGGGGGGGGTCATAGCCCACTGTCAATGAATTAGTTATGAATGGGTCGTCGTTAGTGTAATCAAACTGCCTACTACGTAGGTACAACTACTACGTGGACGATCTCTCTCCCTCTCCCCCTCGGAGGGGGTGACGATGAATGGGTACACATTACGCGACATGCATTCGTCGGGCCTCAGGCGGGATGGGATGGTTTCAAGGAGCAGAAGGAGGACGAGGACAGGCAGACCTACGTCAGCTGCATCGGCTGCTGGCTCTGCGCTGCCAGCGATGAAGCAAGTTCGGGACAGGTTCTGCAAAGTAGGTAGGTAATACGTACGGGGGGCACCTTCGGATATGCACGCACCGCGCTAATTTGCCTTACCCTTCGTCCTTTCCTCGGATGAATGAATGGATGCGGTGTGTGGCCGCAACGCTCTTTCCGCCACAAAAGCACAACCCCAAAGCGGGGCTGTCCGTACTTTCCATTGGCAATTGCGTCCAGGGCCTTCCTTCCCCCCTTTCCCATCCCTGACCCTCCCTTTGTTCTCTATCCGTTATACCTATGAGAGGATGGAGAAGGAGAGAAAGGAAGGCCCCTGCGCAATGGGGAAAGCAAAGAAATCATACACTATATGTAAGTATAGAACTAGGTATCCGCAAAGTCAATATAAACCCATCACGGATACATATATACGCTCAAAAGACGTTGGACATGGTCGTCGGATTTTCACACGTCGTCAGCAAATCCCGGTGACGTGCCAAGCCGACGCCACATGCAACAACTCTACGTAGCTGCGTGTGCACCAACTGCCAAAAGTTCAACAGAACAAGCTTCTGCCAAGGCGGTAAAGGTCTCCGATTCCTTGGCCTTGCTTGGCTATTGCTTGTCTGCTGCTTCTTTTTTAGAGGATGCCCAACGTTCGGCGGCGGCAGGAACAAGATTTCGGCACAACATGAGAAAAAAAAAAAGAGAAACAGTGTGACGCTAAATCCGCCATGCCTCTGCTCGGATTGCCATCCGCACCCACGTCGTGACGCTCAGTCCTGTTACCGTGCATCAACCCCGATGCGGCAGTAGTCGTATCCGTAGTCGGTCGAGACCCCCAAACTAGCCCAAACTACGTATGATGACATCACCACCACCACCACCACCACCACCACCACCACTTCCGACCTCACCTTCCCTCGCCAGCAACACCGCTTCGAATCAGGTCATCGCCATATTCTCACGCATTGACAGCACTTAGAGTCTCACGCGCCCTGCCTTAGCACACTTCTGGCCTCGGCACATCTCTCCCGGAGCCCAACCTTGTCGAGGTACTCCCAGGACTCCATCCTGCTCAGGTTAGAGCACAGCTTGACAAGGTAGGCTCAGAGGAACATCTTGCAGTGCAGGATCTAGGGCGAATTGTTGCTGGGGATGTCGTCCGTAGGACCTTTGAAGCTAGTAGTTTGCGCCTGAGGTCAGGGCCTTGATGTGCTCTAGGAATGTGTGTTCTTGTTAGCGTCTCTCTCTCTCTGCGCTTGGATGACAGAAGAAGGAGGGAAACTGGTATAGGTACTGCTGCTTAAGTCAAGAAAGCTGTGGAGGTAGCGGATGTAAGCACCTACCTCCAACAACCCAGTCTTGACTGTCGGACTGCATCATAAAAAGTGAACGATATGTAATTCGAGCCCATGACCTTTGGAAAAAAGGCAAAAACCACTTGGAGCAGACCGGTACGCCATTCGGCGATTGCATGCCCAAAGGCATTATCTTCGTACCTTTTAGAGTATATATACCCTATTTCAAAGGTAGCTTAGGCAACTGTTGGTTTGATATTCGCCTCATCATCTCTCTCTCTCTCTCTTTTGCGCGAAACGCCCTGCCTCATTGGACCGCCAATCACGCAGCCGGTAAGCAAGCTCACTCGCTTGTATACCTATTTGGCCCAGATCCTACCGGTACCATCCAGGCAGTTGTTGCCATGCGCCGCGCCGCACACCATTTGTACTGTGACTTTTTGCTCGTGAGCTTGTTCCGACAGCCTCTCTCCGTCACCCCACCGCTCCCGCCCCCAACCCCAACCCCAGCAGGACCCAACTCAGCAACCATCGTGTGGCTGATATGGACAACCTGCCGACCTGCACCACGTAGACAAATCACCGCGGGCTCGTATCTTCCCGTAACCCGTCATAAAAAAAAAAGCAAACGCCACCAGCCGACGTGCTGCGCCTGTCTCACTGGGGGGGCGTTGATGATGACTTCTGCTGAGGCGGCCCACCTCGCCTCGTTTGCTAAGCCACACCCGTCCAGCGTGGCTTTTTTTTTTTTTTTTTTTTTTTTTTGCTTAAAGCTCCCGCGCCCGACCCCCCTTTTCAATCACCAAGCGCCAAAGGCTTGGTTCGGGGTGCTCCTGATTACAAGCTAAGGATAGGTATTCTTAGTCCAAGTGCGGGATCTGGCTAGAATGGGTTTAGAGTTGGTCAATCATGGCGCAAATCTTGGCTATAGTTTAGGGATCATTCCGCAGCGAGGGAGAGAGACCCGTTAGGTCACGTCAGATCCAAATCAGGGTAAACCCAACAGTCAGTCGTTGATAATGGCCACATCGATGGATGGGCCATGTGCCATGCTAAGCGTCTTCGGCAGTCGGGGTTTAAACGATCTAACGAACCCCCCTTCGCATATACGTGTTCCACGACATCGCATGCTTTCGTTCTCACATGTTCATCAGCTTCGTAATCATCTACACAAGAACAACACACACACACACACCCCCGTTCACCTATTCAACGATTTACCCTCCCCTGCCGCACATGGGCTTCTGGCTTCATTCCCGCTCCCTGTCTCGGACCTCCCTCCGAGGCCCCCCCAGTCCCAGCCCGTCCTGCACACTCGCCCTCCTGAGGAACTGCATCCCCCCCGCCGGGCTGCTCATGAGGCTCCAAGGCCCGGGGCTCGGGCTCCCCCCTCCCAGCCCCCGCAGCCCCTCCGGCCCTCCGGACCCTCCAGACCCCGACCCCAGGCCCGACGAGTGCAGGTCCCCCAGCACCCCGGCAGGCAACCCCAGCGTCGGGATGCTGGCCTCCGGCACCGCCTCCAGCCCCATTATCGTCGTCGGCCTCATCGCCCCCGGCGTCGTCATCGCCCCCGGCGGGCCCCTCTCCAGCGTCTCCTTGTAAAACCCCTCCAGTCCCGCCTTGTCGCTGCAGAATGCGGCCAGCTGCTCCAGTATCGCCATCGGGTCCGCCGCCCCGACAAACCCAGACGCGCCGCCGCCGCCGCCGCCGTTTGCGATCCCCGTCGAGCTGTTGGCCCCAGACTTCATTTCAGAAGCCCCCCGCACCACTGGGCTCCCCGCGTAGAAGACGGGCTTCACCATCGGGCTGTTCACCGGCGTCTGCTCCGAGATGCCGAACGGCGTGTACGACCCGACGGGCATGCTCCGCCCGCCGCGCTCGGCGACGTTGGCCTCCCGCATCTCCTTGAGCTCCTTGTCCCGCGCCGCCGCGGCGCGGTTGCTAAACAGCCTGTTGGCGAGGACCAGAAAGTGCCCGTCGTCTGTGATCTCGGCGAGCAGCACGCCCGACCGGTGGATGTACTGCGAGTACTTGAAGTCCGGCCGCCCCCAGGAGAAGCTGACCTCGACGTCCCGCGGGTAGTTGGAGGCCGCCTCCATGTCGAGGACGAAGTCGAGCTTCCGCATGATGGCCTTCTGGTAAAAGTGCTTGCCCGGCGCCGTCTGCGGCGCCAACGAGTTGGGCTCGTAGTACGTCACCGGCTGCTGGCTCGGCGGCGGCACAGACAGCTTGATGATGTACGGCCGCCGGAACGGGTTCACGTCCGTGATGGAGCACGCCTCCGTGATGGGCACCTCGACGAGCCGGAGTCCGTACGTCGCCGCCTCCCTGGCCCAGCCCTCCACGACGTCTTCGATGAGCTTCGCCGTGACGTTCATCCAGTCGATGCGGATGTGGTAGCAGTTGTCCGGGTTGTGCAGCCGGTCGTAGTGCAGGTCGACGCGCTCGGGGCGGTACGACCGCTTGCGGTGGTCCACGTCGTACTTGATGACCTTGCTGAGCACCACTTTGGGAACCTTCTTGTTGAGCAAGGCCGAGTTCGCCGTCGGGGTCGTGGACCCCGATATGGGTGAGTTCTCCTCGTTGATCGACGTCGGCCGCGAGATCATGCTCGGCCGCGGCGAGTCGCGCGGCATGTTCTCCGACATGGGCGTCGACGGCACCGAGACGTCGCGCCGGCGCGAGTTGAACCAGCTTGGCGGGTGTGGCTTCGCGTACTCGCTGGCGATCGAGTAAAAGTACTGCCCGTCCCTGAATGGGTGACGTCTCTCCACGTGCTCGAACAGTCCTCCGCGGTCCTTCTTGTCGTCTAACCTGTCGTACGTCTTGACCATAAGCATGTTACCCAGCTGCTCCGCCTCCTCGCGGCTGTCCAAGTCCTCAAAGTTGTCCATGAGCCACGTAGTCATGTCGGACCCGATGAAGCAGTTGTAGTGCAGCCGCAAGTGCCACCTCCGGTTCTGAAGCTTGACCCCGCCGTTTTCGACGGGCTGCTGTATCGCCTCCGCTAGCGCCGCAAGGTTCAGGTTCGACTTGCGAAAGCGCTCCCGGCTTGAGACGAGCTGTCTCTTGCGGTTCTCGGCGAGGCCCTCCACCAGCGGCAGGTTGTCGAGCTCCGCCGCGATGACCACGGACGGGTCCTCCGTCTTGTACACAATGTCCAACGGGTTGGGGTCCCGCTTCGACTTGGCCGTCTGGTACCTGCGCTCGGACACCGGGATGTACCGGTGCTTCTGCCAGGACAGCGACAGCCTTCTGATGCCCTCCAGCCGAACCTCCTCGGCGTTGTCCCCGGCCTGGTTCCTAGGCACCGCCGACGATCGGGCCACCATCGGGATGAGCACGAACCGCGTCCGCCAGAACCGGAGGTTCTCCGTCATCTCTTCGTGGTGGCCGGCGAGGTAGGAGTCGATGTAGTTCCAGTTCCTCTCCGGCCTCGGCGTCGATATGTCGACCTCCTGCGTCTGATATCCGCTCTCCATCAGGGTCCGGATGGCGGGGCGGTACAGCGGACCCGAGCTGGAGCCCCCAATGGTCGACTCGGCCGGCTTCCGTATGTAGATGTTCACCTCGACCTCCGTGCCGTTGACGCATGAGAGCTGGTGGATCGTGTTGCCCACCGACAGGAAGATGCTTGTGCCGTCCTCCATCGCTTGGTCGCGCAAGAAGATGTCTGCGATCCGGAGCAGCCGCTGCCCAAAGGCTTTCGCGACGGCCGGGCCAACGACGACCTGGAAGCCCTGAGAGAAGCGCAGACTGATAAGCTCGCGCAGGAACTCCTCCCTCGACTTGGGTTCGTCGGCGAGCTCGTCATCGGCGTTCTGCGCAATCACGTAGGGCTGCCTCTGGTACTCCATGTCAAATTGTGCTTTCGTAGGGAAGTACTCCGTTGTCAGCGGCACGGCAGCCGGACAGCAAAGCGCCTTCCATTTCATGACCTTCATCTCCGACGTCCGCGGAAACACGTGCTGCCATCGGCTGTAAAGCACGGTGTCGTCAACCTTGTTCCGGTCCGGGTTGGACGGGTTCAGAACCGTGAGCCAGGGCGAGATCGCCGTGGTCGGCGACAACGTAGACGGCAACTCGGGCATGGCCCCAGCACGCAGCTTGCTGTTGAACATTTTAGTATTGTCGTCCTCGGCCCTCAAGGCGTGCGAGTTTCTCTGGTCGGGATCCTCGCGGAAATTGTCCTTGCGCGCCAGCGATGATGGCAGGATCGAGCCATACCGGTGCTGCTGGCTCAGCAAGCTCTCGCCCCTGCGCGACGACTTCAGATTGATGGGTATGCTCGGCGTAGACGGCAGGTCTCTGAGCGTATCCCGCGAGCTCGACCGGAACAGCTGGGGCGAAAGTGATGACATGGCCGCCGGCTTGATGATCTGCGGAGACGATGGCCGCGGCAGCGTCGACATGACCAGCGGCGTCGCGGGGCTCTGCGCGCTCTGCTCGGTGGAAGCCTTGACCGTCTCGAAGCTGGCCTCAGCAGCCACGACCTTTGGCGCCGCGACTCCGAACCCGCGCAGGCCGAGGCTGATCTGCCGCATGAACTTGGGCGCTTTCGAGGGCGAGCTCACCGACGACATCTTGGACGTCGCGCTCTGGGAGTCGGGCGTCGACGACGAAGCCGATGAGGGCGTCGGCCCGCCGGCGGAATTTGCCGTCGACGGCGGACGGCTCGTGGCTTTCCGTGCCGACGCAACAATTTCGGCCTTCTCGGCGTCGGTAATGTTGACCGATAGCTTTCGCCCCGCGGCGACGGCCGCGAGGCCCTGGTTCGCGGCGACCTTCTTCTCGGGCAGCGATGTGCCAAACAAACCCGTGTCCTCCATCAGCTGCCGCCTCGTCGTCTCCTCGAGGTCCCGCGACGCCCTAGCGTGCGCGGGGCGTCGCGACTTGGGCAGCCGCGCCCTTGTCTCGTCGTACTCCTGTAGCTGCTTCCAGAGCGACTTCTCGCCTGGTTTGACAAGCCGGTCCGGCACAAATTTCTGGAACCCGTAGACGTGGTCGACGAGCGTGTCCGGGTGGCGCTTCATGGGGATCGCGGCGATCTCGTCCGTCCCCAGTCGCGACCGCTGCGAAGAGCTCTTGGACTCGGTTGTGGTGATGGGGAACAGCGGGTCGGCCTGTAGCGGCGTTGTCTCGATCTCGTTGGTCTCTAGAACGCTCCGCATCTGCAGGTCGTACATGCGCGCGCGGATGGTAAAGTCGTCGCTCTCCTGATCCTCCGTTTGGTCGGACACCGAGATCGCGATGCCTTGATACGACAGCGCCTCCTCGGACGTCCCGGTCCAGTACGATACGTGCAGCCACTGCGGCAGCGCGTACGACCACTCGTCCGGAGGGTTCGCCAGGGTGTTGATGCGGTGGGTGAGCTCCAGCCCCTTGGTCGGGGACAGCGACTCCGACAGCGACTGATAGCTGCCGATGATGGGCGTGGCCTGCTGCTTCGGCGTGCTTTCGCGGCTCCGTACGGACCTCGACCTAGATAGGCCATGCGAGTCTTCCGACGTCCGAGGAGTACGGTACCGGAACAGTGGAACGGAGTGGAGGGGCATCTTGGGCACGCAGATGAGGTCGATACCGATGCCGTTCCCGACAAGGGCCTCGGTCGTCCGGCGGAGGGACTCGTACTCAACCTCGAACACGCCGGGCCCGGGGCTAATGACGACAATGGAGATGCCCGTCCGCATGAGGTCGCGGTCGACGTAATCGTGCGCAAACTGCGACGACGCGAGGTTGATGGCTTCGAGGAAGTTCCCATGCATGGCCAGCGACGACTCGGCCTTGACCCTGTTGGACGCGACGCCCTTGCCGCCCATCTCCTCGGCCAGCGGCACGAACGCGCTGCCGGCCTGCTGGTGGTGCAGGCTGATGTCCCGGCGGAAGAAGTTGAACTCGCGCTTCAGCTGGTATAGGATCGTCGTCCACTCGCCGCTCGCCATGTCGCTCACGACGACGCGGTAAAAGTCCTTGTACGGTCTGCGCTCCCCCGAGATCTGGGTGCCTGTGTAGTAGTCCCCGTGCAGCGTGCTGCTCGCCAGCTCCGTCGTCAGGCCCGTGTCGTACTCGACTCTCGCGAACAGCACGATGCTCACGAGGTGCTTCGCTTTCAGTTTCGCCCACTTCTTGAACAGCGCCGGCAGGAACCCGTTGACGACCTTGTTAAAGAGGATCTCGCCGGACCCTTCCGAGTCGAAATCCCACATCTCGCGTGCCATCTGTATGAACAGCACGTATCGCGCCGACTCACTGCGGAAGATGGGCCTCGTGTTGCTCGTGAAGAAGGCCGAATGCGTCTTGCGCCCGTCCACAAACACGGCCGTGACTTGCGCCTTGATCGTGCCCATGAACAGTATCGACTGACCTTTGTACACGGTCCTTTCCGTCAGCTCGCCGATGGCAAGCCGCCACATGTCGGAGCGCGAGAGGTATTGGTCCTTAAACGAGAGTTCGACATGCGAGGCGGCCGTGGCGGGGCTATCCGCATCGACGGGCGTCAGGAGCACCTGCGTGCCCTTCTTCATCCCAAATGCGTCGGCGATGTGCTTGACGACATAAATGTCCACGTTGGGCAAGCGGCTCCTAAGCTCCTTGGACATCTCCTTGGCGACGAAGAAGTACTTCCTTCCCAGCGCTGTGCCCTCCGCGGTCGTGTTGTCTCCCTGCGAGGCCCCGGCTCCGGCCCCAGTGCCGCCGGAAGCGTTGCCGCTGCGAGCCGCATGATCCTTGGTGGCTGTCTTATCGCCCTCGGTCCTGATTACGGTGATGGCTACTAGGCTGCCCGGCTTGACGTCGCCCTTGACCAAATCCGGGCTCAGGAGGACCTCGTCGCGCGAGTAGCCCTCGTTGACGGTGACGGTGCATCTCCGCTCGAGGCGGCGCTGCTTAACGGAGCTGGACGAGTTGTCGCCTCGGATCGTCGATGCGCTGGAGACGGTATCGGGAGACCGCGGCGAATCGATGGACGATGTCGCCGATGGCGGCTCGAGGCTGTTCCGGCTGAATTGCCGAAGGTGGGAGGACCAGTTCGGTCCCTTCCGCAAGGACGGGACTGCGCTGGCATTGCGAGGCATTGTTGGCCGAAGAGGGGTGTGTTCAGTGTAGGCTCGTCAAGGTGGGCCTCCACGATGGTGTCGCAGTAGCATTTCGGGATTTTTCCGTCCGGTTCGATGGTATCGTTTCGTATGGGACGGGTGTTCGGGGTGTGATTGCTTGCTTGCTGTTGATGGCACACTTATCGGTTTAATGGTGGTGCATCTGCAGCTCCGTCATGTCGGCAGAATTGTGGACGGCAAGCTCCCGTTATACCACACCGCCTTCCTTTTCTTTTTCAGATATTTCCCCGGGTTTTCTTTTTCTTTTTCTACGCTGACAGTAGTCTGCATCTCGCCGAACAGATGTGAGACGCAGCTTATCGTTGCCGTTTGGATCGTCCGATGTATTAACCGTAGCCAAACAAATGTTATAATACTACGAACGAATTCATCCGCTCTCCTAATTTTGGCCTTTTGCTGGGTTCCCATTGGCAGTTTCAGGGCTGTAGAGGTCACTCACCTCAATAGACACACTGGTCCAACATCAACTCGCTTCAACAACACCGCCCATCTCACTCAGGGTCACAAGTAATTCACACCATCACCATTCACGTCTCCGGGAATTCAAGCGAACCTGGCAATTCCATGCATCTGTGACACCGGACCAGCTCATTCCAAAGTTCTCTCGTGGGTATTGGCCTTCGAAACCGGAACGAAAGAATGCGGCTATCCCGGGGATCGCGTACTTTGGGTGTAGAGTCTCTTTCGTCCCAAGTCGTGTCCTTACCCAGCACCGCAAGCCGTCTACCCGATCTCGCTCATAGAAAAGTCTACGTGCTCCCGCCATGCCCAGACGGAAGGAAATGGGTCATGTCTTCACGCAAACGCCCATCACTACTAGCACATAGTCAGGTTTGACGGCCTCATCAAGTTATCCTCTCCCGCTCTCGCAGACAACAAAAAGAGTCGAGACAGTACGCCAAAGTCAACCATGTTCTTTCGTTAACCTTCTGAATCTCTATTCTGATCAATCGGGTCACTTTTTCTTCCCTGATACGACACCCAAACTTGTAACCATGACTTTCCACATAACCAGGAAGCAGCGCCTGACTGCCACAATCGCCATATCTGGTGCCTTCTGTATCGCCGAGCTAGTTATCGGGTTCCGCACAAAGTCGCTGGCACTCATCGCCGATGCTTTTCATTATGTAGGTGCAGCTCGATACTAGTAAGCTTCCTGTGAGAATCAGGATTTGACAGAGTAACAGATGAACGACTTGATAGGGTTCGTGGTTGCATTACTGGCGGTCATCGTAAGGCGAATTTCACCGAAGCCGGGAAAATGGTTGATATGTTTATGTCCACTTCTAGGTCTCGGAACGCGCCACCTCCCCCAGAACCCTCACTTTCGGTTGGAAACGTGCTCAAATACTCGGCGCATTCTTCAACGGGGTGTTCCTTCTCTCTCTGGGTGTCAGCATCCTACTTCAAGCAGTCGAGCGATTTATCAACATCACCCGTGAGTGTCTGTACACATATCTAGTCATTGGACAGGCGGTTTAACGCGTACCTAGATGTTAAGGATCCCGTGTTGATACTGATCATGGGATGTATTGGACTTGGTCTCAATGTCCTCGTTATATGCTTCCTAGATGGTCAGCAGAGTTCGAACCGTTGACATGACGAGATGCTGACACACTTCATAGAGAATGACGACAGCAACGATGGTGGGTACGAATCTGATCAAGGGGAAGGAGAGTCGATCAAGGAGTCGGTTGCCGTCGCTTGCACTTTTCCAGTAAATGTAGGTGTCCACTTGCTCATCGTTTCGGAGTCTGACAGCTGGTAGTCAGAACAAGCGAATACAGACTCCAAGGAGGCCAAAGCGGAGAATCACCAGGTCGGTCGAGATCTCGGTATGCTCGGCGTCATGATCCATGTCATTGGTGATGCTATGAACAATGTCGGCATCATAGTGGCAGCCGTCGTCGTTTGGAAAGGGAACGGGGACGGCCGGTTTTACGTGGACCCCGGAGTCAGCCTATTTATCGCTTCGACCATCATTGCCTCTGCATTGCCTCTTTGTGGGAGAGCTGGTCACATCTTGATGGAGAGCACGCCGCCCCATGTTGACCTGGACGATATTCGAGCCAAAATAATCAAGGTAAGAGTTCGCATCTGAGCCCTTGAAGCGGCCGTTGATTTTGACGAACATCAGATGCCCGGGGTCGAGTCGGTCCCAGAGCTCCTTGTGTGGAGAATCGATCAGAAGACGATGCTGGCGACGGCCCATGTAGTCGTTGCGGACGACAGTATCAGCAGCTTCAACCCGAAGGCGACAGCCATCGGCGCAGTTCTACGGCCTTATGGAATTCACTCGATTGCGTTGCAACCTGTACCCCGACTCCACAAAGGCACAGTCACTCCGGATGCAGCAGGCTGCGATGATCCCAAGTGAGGTTATGGAGGGGTCGAAGTCTGTTTGGCCAACGAGGCATGATTGTCCTTCTGCGAGCTACAGCTTTGGATAAGCCAACGCTTGCAAAACAACCGCATTTTATCAAGCCTCACGGGATAGGGTCTTGGGTCAAATGTTCGTAGGACGACGAGAAGTCATGGGGGTTGCCACTCCGATATACTTGGTTTCTGCGAGTCATCGTGATCAGTAACTTCGCCTTAGCCGACGATATCCGTCAACCCATAGAGATGCACTGAAACAAGGTTAGGGTTCAAGCTGAGAATAGGCTGCTGCTTACGATAACGCTGTACAACATATGACAGAAGGCTCTCGTCAAGCTGAGGTGAGAATTGAGTGGTAGTGCATCGCCTCCACGTTGCACAGCTCACATCTTTAATGAATATGACGGCCAAGAATTTTGGCTGCAAGTGATGTACTTTGGCGGGTTGCATGGGTACTGTGCCACCTTTGCCTCATGCCCCGGGAAATGGACGAAAATAGCCCGGCCTGCTTGATTCCAATGTTGTTGCGTGGCGCCATGGATGGTAGGCCGGTGTATTCCCACTCGCTTTCCTGAACGTTGGATTGGAAAACTATGATGCTGGAAACGCCACAGATCGAGGAGCAGTGAGATTGGGGCTGTAGCTAATAGGGTCTCCGTATGTGATGTCGGCACTATTGTTTTTGCCTCGAGAGATTTCTTAACTTGGACATTTGC
Organism: Colletotrichum graminicola M1.001; assembly: GCF_000149035.1. Taxonomy (NCBI): domain Eukaryota; kingdom Fungi; phylum Ascomycota; class Sordariomycetes; order Glomerellales; family Glomerellaceae; genus Colletotrichum; species Colletotrichum graminicola. The sequence continues at coordinate 545,538 of NW_007361026.1, read as the reverse complement.
CGATCTAATGACTTCTTGTCCTTGAAAATAACCACACTTATCGCTCATGTAAATGTGAAGACGGCATGATCTGGCTAGCGTGAGACGGCGTATACAATAACGACGATCAGGACGAATAGCCATCGCCATTCACCTTTATAATCACCTCATATCTAGTGCTATCTTTTCGAACGGTCTCGACTCGAAGGGCTTTCGAGTCCCAAGACCACGGTAAGACCCTCTCTCTCTCTCTCTCTCTCTCTCTCTCTCTCTCTCTCTCTCTCTCTACGGCGAGTGACGCCAGGCCCACCGAATTGCGTGGGGGCCCATCTGCCGAAAGTGGGTGCATCGTGAATTGCGGGCTTGGAACCAATTCTTTTGAACGACTAACCGACCGGCATCGACTTGGCGGTACTGGCGTTGAATGCACGCGATCTATGATTCGAGAAGTGCGGCGCTTTTTGTGTGACCGCTTTTGCTTACGTGCGTCAAGTCAGCGTCGTCTACCTATGGAATGTTGGCGTTTTGCACCACCCCATATCAGACTCGAGCCGTACCGCATCAATTTCGATAGTGACGCATAATTAGCGAGCAGTGTTCGTTTCTGAGAATTAGATACTCTTGGCTCTTCTTCTAGCCACTTGCACAATCATGAGTGCAACTGCGAAACGAGATTGCGGTCTTGTGATGTTGTGGAAGCTCCTGGCCCCGAGTTTGTCGTCGTCGCCCGATACGAGTGCTTGCGCCATGGCTTTTTTTTTTTTTTTTTTTTTTTTTTTTGCGACTGTCGTATGAAACATCTTGAACACGTTTCCATTGTGCAGCTGACATACCATATGGAGGAAAAATCGTCATTTGTGTGCCTCTGCTGCCATGTACAATAAGCCGGGCTGGCCCGGCCCGTGGCCTGAACGGATGGACAGGAGAATTCGGGCTGGGGGATTGGAAGACGTGGTATCAGCATGGGTTAATAACCGGCGGTCTCTAAATAGGTTAGGCTAGAGGAGCTGTCGGCATCACCAAGGGTAGGATGACCTGCGACAGGCTGGAGGGCCGGCAGGGTCAGGTGGCGCTCGTCAAGAGCGTGGCAACAGCCATGTACACTTGAGGATTTACCGTGTTGTTATCCATGTTGTTACTCGCCGTTGCAACCCGATGGACCATGTATCTGAAAAATGGCAGGGTCGACTCCGGGGAGGGCAAACCCATGGCTGATGTCACTAAAACGTTGACAACGGGGAACCGTTCCACCGGGTGTGCACTGTCGCATGGCCTTGTCTGAGGATTGGAACGGTGACTGGACAGATGGGGATTTTCTCTTGACTCTAGGATAGGGCACACCGTTGCCTTTTGATGGTTCATCTGGCCAATAATAAGTAGTAACATCACCACTGGGATGAGATCATACCGCGGCATGAGACTCGGAAGTTTGCAGGTCGTGGGTGACAACGTATTCAATAGTGGTGAGGTAGGTAAATGCCGATATACGCCCGCTCACCGCGTGTGTGCTTCCGGACTCCGCTTGCCATCTGCGACCCGCAGAACCATGCGTTGGGATGCTTTTACAATGACGCGATTGTCAGTCTGCCAGCAAACATGTCCAGGAGCCTACAAGCTGGGCCATGCGTCTACCCTGTGACCATGGAATAGAGTAGCCTTGACCGGGTTGCACGTCGAGAATAGATAGCTTGTACACTCCGCTACCTACACCGTAAGGTGATGATGATGCCCTTCACAAACAGGAACATCGCAAGGGGGGGAGGACAGACCGGGGTGCCTGATCGAGTTCCTATCATGGAAGGTGCATTCAGCAGCCGTAACATGATCGGCGAGTTCTTTTGTTCGTCTATGGAAACAATGGCCCGAGTACCGACAACGAACGGGTTCTCGGGAAAGGGCCGATGTGTATGATAAGCCAAGGTTTAGCTGGGATCTAGGTATGGCGGCCAGCGGCGCAGTCAGGACTGTTGTTGGGAGAAGTTGGGCTTGGTGTGCGCTTCGCGTGCTGATGTGCAGCTAGTGGTAGACAGACAGTTGGCGGACAAAGTGGGCACATGGCGGCAAGGTTGGCGACGGCGACCACAGACGCAATAATTGGGCTGCAGCTGCCCTACATACATACGTGTATGTGTCTCATCTGCAGCTCGTGCCTCAGCGTGTGGACATGAGTGTCGGTTCTATTCGCGGGCCTTGAAGGGCTCATTGTGGTGGCAGTGCGACCCGAGAACAAGGCGCGCACGGCGTCACGGTTGTGAGTCAACTCGGTGAGTTGCACGGGGTTTGATACAGAGTTTCGTAAACATGATGAATATGGTTCCTTCGTAGGCGACTTGTCAGGGGGAGGGTGATGCTTCCCCCCCTAGCCAGGGAACAATCATGAGTGACATTCGTTCAAGGTTCCGGTTCCAGTCGTCCCGGGGAGCCGCTCAAAGAGCATGCACCCCGGCTTTGCTTGCCCAGGTAACGGCAACGGGTGTCTGGTCTCTGGGCAGCAACACTGCGTGTAGGAAAAGGAGTGGATTGACGGTGGTTGAGGTGGTTGTGTGTCGGAAAGGGTAGCATCTCTGTGCCGGAGGATGCATTATCCTTGGATATCCTTGACCATGGATGAAGGAAAACATGGAAAGGCCCGGGTCGGTCAGTTGGTGACTTGGCGGCTCCCGGAGGAGCACAGGGACCGGAAAGAGGAAGCTGGGAAGAGGCCAAGCCGGTTTGGAGTGGGCAGTAGTTATGTCGCAGCGATGTGTCTGCAGGTGATGTCTGGTATCGCGGTGTAGTCGGTCTAAGTGAGGTTTCGGTGTATCACCGAGATGCATGAGCCGTCGAATGAGTCCATATGGAGGAGCATCTTTCAAGAGGAGTGGCGACTGACAGGCAACGGGTGCCCCGCGTGGTCTGCCTTCGCTCCACCGCCCCAGGAATGAATAGCTAGGTATGCCGTGCTTGTCGCTCGTCCATGGGGAGCAGCCATGCCAAGAAGAAGTTGCAGGTCACTCGCAGGCAGCATCATGGCCAACGTTGACCTGCATGTCGTCCCCCCTTGTTTCTCTGGATCAGCGAGTGCGGAGCACAAGGCCAAGGCTCATTAGCTGACGACGGTGCCCTTTGTAAGCGAGTGTTGAAATTCGGGGAACATCTGCCAGTTGTCGCAAGGGTACCTACTACGTAATGCCTGGGCACTGACGGCGAGCGACAGGCAGGAAAGCAGAGGATTGATGTGCTGTCGGTCCCGTCCCTGGATCGCAGAACAATCCTTGGCCCCGTGCGTGTCCTTTTGCTCAGACAAGGAGAGGCTGTAAAACCCACCCATACGTGTTGGTGCTCCCCCGTTATAGCCGGTCAGGTTTCTGGTGAGACGAACCAGAATAGAAACATCTCCTTGATACGCGCCCCTACCCCCCACAGCAGGAGAGTACAGAGCGTAGCACCGTTCTGGATGACGCTTTTGTGTGTCGCCGCCAAGGACAAACCCCGAGGTGGGCGTGGGAGGTTAGTGGAAGAAGCCGCGCGGAGGCTAAAAAAGCAACAAGAAGAATAAGGGAAAAAAAAAAAAAGGGCTGAGAGATACAGGATATCGAACAGGGAAGGGACCCGTGGGCGTGATTGCAAGCAAGCAAAGCAAGCAAGGCAGGGTAGGTACCTAGTCGACGACGAAGACAGGTGGGGAAGGCCACGGTCGACGATGCAATTTACCAAAGGGGTGGGAGAGGCCCAGGCCAGCTTCGCCAGTCGTTCAGAGACGAAATACCTAAGACAAGGCACGCGACACGGGGCAGGGACAAGGCCTGTAACAGCAGCAGCCACGGCCTGTTGTTGACCTGGAAATTGCGGTATATGGTCAGGCGGCCAGGTCCTTCGGTGCGGCAGAGAGAGAGAGAGAAACACTGTAAGCACACTTAGTGCGCCGGCTACTACCACTACCACTGCTGCTAGGACTAGGTGCCCCGGCTTAGGCCTGGAAGAATACCTACCAGTTCGCCCCAAAATCCAGGGTCTTCAAGCGACAAGAGCAGGGGCCCCAAGGGACCATGTACCCCCCCGCCGTTGCCCAGGAAGCTGGGGGGGGGGGGAGTCGGCGCAAGGTGTGCAAAATATGTACCTGATTAGTAGCCAAGATACGGAGTATTGTTAATCTACCTACATGGTAGGTACGGATACCTGTAAGTAGGATATCATTTCCCAAGAGGTCATGTTCTCCTCTGGGACCACTCTGGCCTGATACGCTTTTCCAATATTTCCTTCTTCTTCTACGGAGTACTGTACGGAGTATTGTACGGAGTATGTACGGATACGTAGTGCTAAACTGGTATACAGGGTACCCACGTATATCTGGCTCATTACAGCCTTATCCGACTGGCATTGTCGCTCGCGCACACAGCGATAGGTACTCAATTGCCCAAAACAGACGTGTGAAATGTACGTACCTCGGTTGATACTCGCCGCATCAGGCAAGGCAGAAGAGAGAGAGCCAGGGCTCTTCACCGCATTTTCGCGAATCCCTAGTGTAGTTTAGTGTATCCGGTAGCTCCTGCCCATACCATGCCCTGCATGCCAGGTGCTGACAGTTGGACAGTTGGGGGCAAAGACAGCGCGGGGTCTCTCTTGCCTTTGGAAACCCGTCTGCCTGGGTTGGAAGGTAAACAGAGATGCACTATGAGGTTGGTGGTGGGAGATGTTGGGTGAAGTGGCTGACGCTTGTTGCCGTTGCCGTTGCCGCTGCCGCTGCAGCTGACCAAGCCTGATAGAAGAAAGTGCCAGAGACATGACAATAAAAAAAATAAAACAAAACAAAAAGAGGCGGCCGTAAGTAAGTGCATACCTATTGACCGATATTTACCTAGGGGTAAGAGAACGATGGAAAGAAGAACAAAAATAAACCGAATAAGAATAAAACATGGGTAAACAAAAAAGAGCCTATGAGGTCAAGGACGAAGGTCACGGAAGAAGGCACGCACGCACGCACCACCCGTGGGCAGGTTCCGCACTGCCCAGCCCAATCCTATCCGGTCAGCTCCTTCCTGCCTCCTACCTCCTTCCTGCCTGACGCCTGTCTTCCTAATCCGACTTGTTCCACCCAGGGCTAAACTCTCAGACAGTCACTGGTGCAGTGTCCCCGCCGGGTCTATTTCGAAAGACTCCAAGAGATACGTACCCCACCAGCAACCGGCCCACTGACGATTGCGGCACTTCCGTGGCTACGTAGCGACTGTCTGTTGCGTTCCGTTGCTCCCATGGGTCCATGGCTCCTCTTAGCCTTTCTCATGCTTCATTTTCCCTCTTTACTCCTCAGTTCTTTTCCAAACATCTCAACCGTACGAGGCGCCGACAACAAACGCGCCTGCAAACACCATCATCGTCATCATCATGGACGCCCTGTTGAATTGACCGCATCACACACTCTCGCCTTCCTGGGCACATGTCCATGTCAAGTCCTTTACCGTGAGCTACCTCGTGCCTGCTACGACATAGGGGACACTACGGATACAGTCAGTACCTTTACCGGCCCCGACGGCACACAAGGAAGCATTAGCCACCACCACTGTCACCCACACACTGTCCGTCGCCCTTGGCTTCTTCTGCCTGTTGACCAGGTTCTCCCGTCGTCGGCTTCTGCCCCGCCAAGCTCATTATTCGCTGCCGTCCTCATTACCACCACCACCACCATCACCACCACCACCATCACCACCACCACCACGCCTACACGCACACGCACATATACCTACTCGTCACGCCTCGACATCCCGCCCACCTCACCTCCGATGCTCCCAAACCTCCGATATTACCACTACACATCACATTAGGTACTTCATACCGACTCCGACCGCTTTCTACCGGCCACTGTACCCCCAAATACGTCCCGTCCAAATATCATCCTTCTCAAACCCCGTTCATCCCGCATCCGAGTTGTTGTCCAAACCTCCCTCTCTCTTACTCTCTCTCTCTCTCTCTCTCTCACACACACACACACACACATCCTATCCTCTCTCTTCCGATAAGCAACACAGGAAGAAACGGACACCTTATATCCTGCCGACTTCGCTGCCCCCTCGGCTGCTCGACTCGACCATCTGCAGTTGGCACCACTGCCATAGAAATACCGAGCTCCCCTAACCAACTAACCCCGGCTCATCCTGATCCGTCGTTGTCATTCACCGCGTTTGTCCCGAGCATCTGGTTCCCTTTTGACTGCGTCACATCCAACTCGTCTGTCTGTCTCTGTTCGCACCCCCTTCCTTCAGCCTTCTGTCCGCCATCTTCCGATTAGCCGGTTCCGATAAAGTGCTTGCGTCGCGCCTGCTGCTCCCTCGTCTCAGCATTCCTTGGGACTCCCCGTCGCCCGCCAGACGCCCTCGGTCCCTCGCTCGCCCGCGAACTTGACACTCACCTCACTCTCGCGACCTTTGACCACCCTCATCCCCGCAGTTTGATTCGGAGCGCGCATCAGCGACCTGCAGTGTCGTACTTGCGTGCGCATGAGCCTGCCAGACATATCCAACTACCGCAACTCTCAACCACCTCCGATTTGCCCCACGCTTTGCGACCTCCCGTTTACTCATCGCCTTTAAGCTTCGACCCCCGGACAGCTCCCTCCAACTCCCCGTGCACCCCTCAACTCTGTTGGTCTCAGCCTAGCTCTAGCCACCACATGCCGCTCCGCGACGAATGAGCCTCACCCTGCACCATCACGGTTTCTCACGCAGCACACCCTCAATCACATGGAATTTCTGTCAGAAGCAATGCTGTTCCATCTGATCCGTCATCACTGCGCGCCGTGCTGAAGAAAAAAAAAATGGCGCTCCTCCCCATTTTCTGAACGACACGAGAGTCTACCAGCTTCTCCATCATTAACGATTTCCAGCCATCCCTTTCTCCCACGATGCTGGGGAAGCTCTTCAACTTGGGCACCGGGAGTGCTGCAAGTACTTCTGACTCAACGCAAACCAACAACAACAGCAGTAACTTTAACAACAATGCCGCTTACAAAGACTCTCCACAGACCCTCGAGTCCATGCAGGAGGACATCCATACCCGCAATCTCTTGTTTCCCGACACAGAAGCCTTGTATCAACATCGGAATGACCAAGTCTTTCCTCTGTCCATGGTCTCTGCTCTCCCTTTGGCGTCGATAGCAAGTGCCTTTGATTACGACGGCGACATCGACCTCGACATCCGCCATGTCCGTCTCCTTATCATGCAAGACGCCGTTGCTTCCCTCCCGGCACAGCTTCTGTTCGACAGCCATCCTGCGCCGCCAAAACCGCCTTCCATAACACCCGGTGAACGGCCGGTAACAGGCATCGGGACTGTGCAAGACTCTTACCGAGGTCCCACCTCGCCCAGGAAGAGTAGCCTCAACCAAACATCACGCCCTCTCGTGATCCAGCCAGACAGTCCTCAACCCCGCCAGGGTGCTTTTGATCGCAGGGCCTCAATGCAGGGTCGAGCTCAATCACAGGCTGAGACAGATCTCCAGCGCGCGCGAAGAGAGTACAACGACGAGATCCATGCCTTCGCCGGCTCCGTCTTTGGCAACTCGGAGTTGATGGCCTACAAAGGCACCTCGACAAAAGTCCACATTGTTCCCACCGAAACCCGTCCAGAATATGGAGGTTCCTATCTCGGCGATGGTCGTGGCTCTATCGGCAGGTCGAGCATGCGATCCAGCAGACTGGCACAGTCATATACATCGGAAAACGTCTCACCCATGCAACCACCACAATCTTTTACCTCCTCTGCCCCGAACACGCGGAGCCCGCCAGAGAGGAGAAAGATCCTCATCACGCGACTGTTTCCCGTCTTGCTTCCTAGCGACGACGACACACAGAGCGACACCCCCTTGAGTCGTTTCTCGGACTACAACACGGGGTTTCCGTTCCCGCAGTCTGCTGACGAGGCAAATGCCCCCAAGAAGAAGAAGCCCCAACCCAAGCAGAAGCGCACGCCAATGTACGCAGTCGTATTGGTGATTCAACTGCCACCCACTTCGGGTTCGATGCCACTCCCCTCCACCATTAGGTCGACTTTCCGCGGCGCCAGCTCCTACACGGAACAAGACTCGTTCCCTTCTTCTGTGGGCTCGGCTCGCCGCTCGGGATGGACCATGTCCGGATCCGGATTTCCGACCGACTCGATGGAATCATCATGCTCGACAGACGTGGACGACAGGATGGATACCGTCACGCAGCATTGGGATATCATCATGCGAACGCTGACGCATCTTCAGGGGGTGGTTGCCACCACACTTGGTACCTTGCTGAGACAAACCGACATCTCCTCGCCGGACCCTTATCCGAATTCGGTGTCTTCGTACGTCGGCAGAGCCCCGTCGATGAGCGGAAGGAGGAATGAGGAGCCACATTTCATCAAGCCTCCTAAAACCAACGCCAAAGTCATAGCTTTGCAGCCCCATTGCTTACAGAACGACAACAGCGTTGTGCAAGAGGCCAACTCTGCCAGGATCCGGATCGTCACAGGTCTCCGCGCCCAACGGGTCATCACAGCACAGGGGAGGTGGGGCATTTGGAGGGACGAGGCAAGATGGATGGCGAGAAAGGCTGGCGAGAAGGAGCATGGGTTCTTCTTCTTCAACCTTCTGACCGGTTTTCTTGCGACGCACACCGACTGGTTGAATGCCATGAGTCCAGCATGGTACCGTCGAAAACATTACCAGCAACAAAAGTCAAAGGGCGAAGACGACCTCTCGTTGCCGGCACGGACAGTCATCATTGCTTCGGACAAGATGCTTGCACGACGCCTCATCTTCCTCCTTTCCGCGTTCCTCCCATCGCACCAACATCTCTCATCGGCCAGGAACCACCGGCCGAGCACCTCTACATCCTTTGGGGCATTTTCTCAGTCGCCACCTTCACTGATCATCCCCATTCTCCGTGAAGAATCACTGCGGCGAAAGATCAATAGACGCCCGGGCCCTAGACGCGTCTCTCATTCACGGACAGTCAGCCAAAGTACACGTGCATCCGGGGTTCCCCCTCAGCTTGCGCACTTGAGCATGGAGAGTCGCCACGAAAGGCATGTTTCGGATGCTGCTTCGATACGGTCCAACCTGCCTATCCCAGGCAACGACCAGGTTAGCCGAAAGAGCAGCGCAGCCACGACCACGACAATCACCCCCGAGACTACTATCCCGCATTTTACGACCGCTCAAAGGTTTGAGAACCGGCGAAGTCTTCGGCCTGGCAGCAGCGGCAGTGTCGCTGCCGACGACCTCAAGAGGACGTTGAAGCGAGGCGAGAGCTCGGGACACGTGAGCTCGGCCAGCACAGACTCCCGTTTGTCAAGCTCGCGTTGGGGCAGCGTCATAAGCACCCTATGGAATGGCAAGAGGAGAGACTCGACTGGTCTCACCACCCCAAACTATCCCTATGGCAGCAACCCCACGTCTCCGACCAAGTCAACACAGGGAGGGCGCCGGGACAAGCTAGCAGACATGGTAAGAGAAGTCAGGACCGAGGGTTATCGTCGGATGGACGACCGAGGTTACAACGGAGGCGGCAACGACAACGGACCTACCACGCCTCGAGGCTTTGACGACCAGGCCATCGACGACCCAATCGAGAGAGTCGCTTTGCCGGAGCGTGTCCCCGACCCCAGCGGCGACTTCCGGTCACCTGTCAAGACATCGATCAATGCAGAGGATGGAGTCATAGACGTGGATATCTCGTTTCCCGACTATATCACTTCTTTCGAGACGGCAGTTAGCTCGCCGTCGAGCAGCGGCTACTTGTCCACGCCCGGTGTTGGGAACGGTTTGGAAGGCTTCGAACAGTTTTCCCGCGTCACTATCGACGGCGACTCCCCGATGAACGTGGCAGGGTTTCTTCAGCAATACCATCAGGACTTCATTCTGCAGGCGGTCCCCCCCCAAGATAGTCTCATGGAAGAAATCAGAAAATCGATGAGGGCCGAGCCGACTCCATTCGTCACGCTGCCATTCTACTCGGCCGAACAGCCCGCCGACCGCTGGGTGGATGTCAGTAGCGCTCTCATCGCAGACACGACAACGCACACGATTAAGCGAATCCGTTACCGTCGACTCATTCGACCCAAGCCTTTCATGGACAGGTCGGCTCCTCTTGGTTCTGCGGGCTCAAGCAACTACGGTGCTGCCCCAATGACCCCGTCTATTCTCCCGTACGAGACACAGCTTGACGACGAGTTTCTCGAGGAGCCGATTGCTAGTCTCGATGAGGTCCTGATTGAGGCCGTTGAGAGAGTCATTGCGCAGAGCAACGAAGTGAGCAAGCAGGGTTCCTCAAATTCGTCGCGATCAACCAGCAAGAGAAGAGACCGTAGCAATAGTGAGACATCCGTCTCGGTCGATTCTCATCACACCCCCCGCATCCCGATGGCGTCTCAAGAAGTTCCTCGAGACCAGTGTAAGACAGTGGTCTTGTCGGCTCTGGACGAAATCATCCGTGATGTTATCGAGGAGCGGGACCACGACCAACTCGACGCGGCCGTCCACCAGGCAGATCGAGACCGCGAAAGTACTCTCCGAGAAGCCGTCAGGATCTGGCTCGATGCCGTCGACTCTAGCGAACAACTATAAACTTGAAAGAGACGGAAAGGCAGCAAGCCTATGAACGACATTGGCCAAATACAATTCGAAATTCACGATGTAACGACATCTAGTAGACGCCGTAGGTCTGCTTGCTAGTCCATGTATCACCACCACCACCAAACCAAACATTTTCCTTGGTCCGGAGACAGACAGATAAACTGAATTGATACCCCCAAAGTAGAAGAAAGTCTTTTTGTTTTTTTTTTCTTATTGCGAAAGTGCTTGCATCTACATTTTGGAACGATGCAGCGGCCTGCGATTGGCGGGATAGGCATTAGGGACGGCCACAATATGGGTTCCCGTTTGGCGTTTTTCTTATTACTGGGGAGGGGGGCATAGGTTTATTGCCACAAGCAGCTACCATTTCTATGCAGAGAAGAGGAAACGGATGGAAGGGGCGTCTTTCGAGTGTGGGGTTTGTTGAGGCCTTGTTTCCAACTAGCTAGGAGCGAGCGTATATGAAGTAATAGTTACAGACCCTTTCCTGGCATGAACTTAAAGACGGTGGGAGCTTTTATCCTATTTTATGTGGCTCACAATGTTACACGTCTTTCGACCGTGCTTGTCACCCTTTTCGTCCCTCAGGGTCATTGGATTGTGTCCCAAATCGTCAGCCAGAGTCGATGGATGCTCGGCCCTCGGTTCTGTAAGGTGTTGAGAGAACGAGGTGGGAGCCACGACGGATAACCGCAGGTGTGCCGGCACAACTTCATTGGCGACACTTCAAGCATAACATCACGAAGGTTCAAGCACACAGCTGCCACGTCTGACAGTCGTAGTATTGACTGGATATTGAAAATGACTTGCAACCCCTCGCAACCTAGATAAGCGAGGGGGGTGGAGTAGGTATCATTCCCAATGCAAAAGTGATGACGGACGCAACCCGTCCATTCACGGGAGCATGTTTTGCCCATAAAACCACCCACGCTTCCTCATTTCCCGCTTGTCAATACATAACGCCCCTTGTCTTGTTTCGAGTCCCAGCCGTTGCCTGGCAGGGCGAAAAAGCGAAACACTCCCGAATCTTGTGTAATGTAAGAACGGCAAGCAATACCAAGTGCAACAGCACCCGTCAACTCTCATGTTCCTCCCTCTTCTCGATGCAAACCCATTTACCCGTGAAATCCTGTATGTGTGCAATGCGATGATGATTATGATGATGTACATGTGCAATGGGAAGAAAGTTGGTTGGGTGAAAACAGGTATGTCTTCTTTGCTGCCCGGATTCTATAGTCGCAATCGCATTCGTGTCCATTGCGGCAGATGAGAAGGTATGTGGGCAAGGAACACAATGGCCATGTTGTGTCTAAATGTTCAGATGAAGTCCATGTCATCAAAGTCGCCGTCGGCATCGTCTTCGGCTTCAGTCGGAACCACGTTTTTGCGTGGTCGGCCGCGTGGCCTCGGTCGCGATGTTGAGCGCGCGCGCTTCTTACGGTTTCCGGGCAATACGCCAGCCTTTCTCTTACGGCCTCGACCATCGGCTGCAGGGCCGTCGTCCTCGTCATCGCTGGGCGTGCCGGCATCTTCGCCGTCAAGTTCATCTTCGTCAGCCACCTTGAACTCTTTGTCGACATTCATTAACTCAACGAAGGCCTTGCACTTCGCCAAGGTAGCTTCTTGCGATGTGAGCCCGTTCATGTGCGAGTTGACCTCCTCCCAGAACTTGTCTCCTGTCACGCCTTGGACCTTGGTAGGCGCTTTGCTGAGGTCTTTGGCTGCTAGCTTCGTCTTCGTCTCACGCTTGCTACCCAGGCCATAAAGACGCCGAAGATAGGTTCTCGCTTCCCAGAGGCAAAGAAGAATGATGGATCCAGAAGTGAGCTGGCGAAGCCTCTTTGGGGGAACGGTTAGATGGGGTTGTGTTGGCTGCCCGTCGCCCTGCAGATCATCTGGTTTGTCCATGTCCATGCGCACGTTGAATATTTCAGATTCAATAACATGTGCCATACTGGACCCAGTTGTCGAAAATAGCTTTTCCATGGCGTTGACCGTTACCAGGACTTCTCCAACTGTCACATAATCGAAGTAAGCAAGGTTTTCGATCATGAAGCGGGCATATTCCACATGTGGGGGCAACGGCGTGGAAACGTCAAGCTTCGATGGGTCGAAATCAACTTGGAAGACGAGTTTCTCCAGGAGCCTTTGTCGGTTCTTGGACTTGCTCACTTTCAGGACCTCCATTAAAAGATGAAGCTTGGACTGGAAAGGGTTTGTGGTTGCACCGCGAGTATCCTTGACAATATCCCGCTGGTACTCGTATGCAGCTTGGATGGCCCTGACGTATTCTCGTTCGATGACAGTTTCGTGCTTCTCATGAAGCGCTCGGTGCTCCATGAATGCGACCTCGGATATTTTGGTCATTGACGAAGTTTCCAGCGTGATCAGGGTGACGCCAGTTTCTTTAGGATGAACGAGACCTTGACGGTTGATGCTCCCTAGAACTTCGACCGCAAGAAAAGCGTGCTCATCTTGAGATGACAAGGCGATCCGGGTGATTTCTTTGAGAAACCGCTGAGTGGTCGCGCTCGCCACATCGTCGTAGTTCGTTCCACCCATTACAGTCAGCTCGCGCTTCTTGTCACCCTCGGAACCCGTGGTAGCGGCAGCAGTGGCAGCTTCGGACCGCTTTTCTTCAGTAATGAGAAATTCTTTGAAAGACCGGAGGATCGTGCTCTCCAGTGCTGGAATTCTGGCCTCAAATACTTGCTGGAACTTGGTGTAGACATTTGGCGAGACGTAGTTTCGGGGATGGGCCTGGCAAATAAGACCAATGGCATCAAGTGCATGCTTTCGGGCTTCCATGACCTGCGACTCATCGGCCCAGGGTGACAGGTTGTCAACCATGAGCTTTGCAACCGACGTGCCTGAATACTTTGGGAAGATCTTCTTGAAAACGTCAATCTCGGAATCCAGATCACAATGTTTGCCGACCATCCCCACAATCGTCGAATATCTGGCAAATTTCATGAGCTTGGTGGCATCCATTTGCGTGTTCCGCATGCTGGCGACTCCGCGCAAGCTAGATGCGCCCAAGTAGGCCAGCTTGTCGCGGTTGTCCAAGAGATCGGCAATGATCCACAGACAGGCAACAACATCATCCAATAGGTTCTTGTTAAGCCTGCCAACAGAGTTCTGCAGCTGCTCTCTCACTTCACGGAGGAAGTCAGCGTACTTGCTAGAGAGTTGCGGCAGCACCTGGCGGTAGATGACAGTAACAGCCTTGAACACAGCCAGATCATCGGCGCCGCTGATGCTAGAAAGATGGGGCTTGAGAAGTCTGATTTCCTCGAAAGTGAAGAGTTTCGGGTCTGCCTTTGCAAATATCTGCAAGACTTGGAGTGCATCTCGTCCCGGGGGGATCGTAGGGTCGTCTGAATCGAGGTTGTCGATAAGCTCAAACATCTTTTCAACCAGCTGCATACTGACTCCAAAAGGCCCGGTCTGAGCCTTGTTCTGTCCACCTCCAAGGATAGATTGGAGTACTTTGTCGAGGACAGCGCCCACATTTCCGGACTTGACCGTTTGGATCATGAGGGCAACATGGTCGGTCAATGATGTTTTGAAGGCTGCCGTATCGTCGACTTGGTAGAACGGGGCGAACCACACCTCTTCGATCATCTGCCGAGCCAGTTCCCGCACACCTTCGTCCGGGTCCTGCACGCGATGAAGCAAGCCGTTTGCGATATTGCTGCGAATCTCCCGGCTCTGATTGCGAAGATAAATATCTCGAGCCAGCTTCATCGCCCTCTTCCGCACGCCGATACCAGAGTCGATGAATCTCTCAATGATTCTTTCCGCCATCTTGTCCTCAAGTCTCGGGCGTAGACCGATGCATTTACCCATCAGGCCAATGGCGGAATCTCGCACCTGAGGCGAAGAATCACTCGAACAGTTAATAATCAGATGGACGACTACAGAGTCACCATCCAAGATGGCGGGATCGGTCTCCAGAAGCTGGTTAATGCTCTTGAGACTCTTGCTGCGAACGGTAGCCTGATCACTAGCCATAGCAGTGAGAAGGACATTAAGCATAGCCTTGAAGTGCTCGCAAAATGGCGAACGCAAGAGAATGATTGAATAAGCGAGCTTTGCATGTTTGTTGGTGACGTCTTTGAAGGTGTATTCGTTAGAGAGCCATCGTCGATCCTCGATCATCATGCGGAGTCGGAAAGCCAGGCGTCCAAACTCCTGATCAAGAGAATCGTAGGTCTCCTGCATGGCGTCATAACCAGAGAAAATTCTCTGAGCCCAGTCTGCGATCAAGAAAGATATGGCGCCCTGCAAGTGAGGATCGTCGCCAGAGCGCCGTTGGAGATGCTCCAGCGTCGTTCGATATGGGCCGGACCACGACACATCATGCTCGACACGGATTTTTTGCTCCAATGCGGCGGTCGCCAGCTCCGAGAGATAGCGGGAAAGTTCATTGGAGTCACTGCTGTCCATCGTGTAAGTAATCTTGCGAACATGTGATCGTAGTTTGGAGACCGCAGCACTCATGACGCCGAGAAGTTCGAGAGCCATGTTCTTGGCAGGTGCCGCAGTTCTGTCTCCTTCCCAGAGCTTCATCATATAGAATGTCATTTGTCGCAGAATCAGCTCGGCAGATGGCCAGTCAGGAGAGTCGAGGCACTCAGTGAAGTCCTCCACAAACAGATCGAGCAGGTTACGGTAGGGAGTGTCGCCGGACTTTGTAGACTTCAGAGCGCGGTTGACCATGAAAGTGACGACGTAGTTGGCGTTGTGGATGGAGCCTTCTGTCAGGGGCAAAGCAACGGATTTGAGTTCTTCCAGCGCCAGATTGTACTGCGAAGCACCTGCTTCCTCAGACTTTATGGTCGCAGCCACAGCCTGTTTGCCAGGTTGTGTCATCTCCTCATCTCCGTCGGCATCTTCGTCCGCCATCATTGCCAGTCGACTGCGAGTGCCCTTCTCGTCGACCTTGCCGGAGCTGGCTTGCACGAGACGCATGATGAGCGCCGACACTGGCTGGATGCTCCCCCCGTCCGACAAGCGGAACTGGCGTGCGCTCTGCTTTCCGACTGGGAGTTTTTCCAGCGAAGTAAGAATATCGTCGAAGATGCCGCGACGTTGTTCAGGCTTGGCAAGAAATATTTGGCAGAGCATCTCCATTGCAGTAAGGCGAATCCCATCGAATTTCTGTATGCCGACAACAGAGTCTTTTTCGAGATAAGCATTGTCCACGAAGAGAAGACTGGATGCAGCAAATTCCAAAGTGCCCAGAGCGGTATCTGAAAGCTCAATGCTAGTGACGAGTTTGGCGAGCAGCGCAAACAGCTTCTGACAGTTCGTGAGAATCGGGCCAATCGCCTTTTTATGGGGCTGCAGCAATTTGAAGAGGGTAGACGACGAACCGCTGCCTCTCATCTCAACAACAGGAATGACGATGCCCTCAACAACGCCCTTGAAGACGTCGGTACACTTCTGGATAACCTCCTCCGAATAGATCTGCTTCTCTTCTCGACCACCGCACATTATGCGAAGGCATGTACGGGCTGTCTTGAGACCCATCTCGATTTCGGGCAGTTGGTTCAGCCAACCAGCAACATCCGACTCGCCCCAAGACTCTTCGACTCTGAAGTCAAGGTTGAGGGTGTGCATCAGTCCAGCTTCACTCAGTTTCTGCATATACTGGAGATCCTCGATAGGCGCCTGGTCGTAGCTTCCGAGATCAATGGCCTTAGCGATAGCTGTTTGGAGCTTTTGCTGTGTTGACCCTGTCAAGATGGCCTCATTGTCGCTGTTCAAAGTGGCCACCTGCTCGTAACCAGGTTCGTTTCCGAGAACATGCCTAATGGCATCGAAAACGCTCTTAATCAGCCGTTCGAGATCCTGCAGTGCTGCTTCGGCTCGCTGCCGTTGGTTGAGATTGGTGCTGATATCATCCTGGCGGCTTTGGTAGGCGCCGTCTTGTCTGCGCATCGACAATCCTGTAGGCTCATCGGGATAGTCTGATAAAGCCATCTCAACATATTCATCTTTATTGAATTCAGGAGCACGAGGTAACTCAATGGCGAAAGACGTTTTTTGGGCATCGGATCGTCCTGGCGTCCCTTGCTTGGGGAGTTGCATAGGAACATGTTCCGTGGGAGTAGTCTGAGTGGAACCACTTTGTGTAGGGGCGAATTGCACTGGATGTGGAGGTTGAACAAGCGTTTCCTGCTTCGGGATAATCTGCGTTGACGTAGCCACTCGAGTCACCTCGGACGGGTTGACGGTAACTGGCAGAGGGGCGGGTTGATCAGGAACCTCCACGTATGCTTTGGGATCGAATTTCTTAGAAGGGATCGCAACCTCGAAGCGGAAATTGTTCCCTTGGTGTGTTCCTGCACTTGTCGATGACTGCTTCGGCGGCAGAGTGGCTTTGGGTGTCGAAGGATGCTGTAGCGGCTGTTGAGTGACCTGTCCGTTGACTGGGGCAAGGCCGGGTGTTCCAGTAGATGGCTTGATGAATGTTGGTGCCCTATCAAACACCATCTTGGCTACTGGCGAAAGGCCGGCGCTAAGACTCTGGGGGCCAGCGGGACTCGACGTCATGTTTGCATTCGGTTTGGGGACGGCCTTGAACTTGCTGCGCGAAACACAGGGTTAGAGCTCGATGCATGTTTAAGCCAGAGAAAAGATCGCCAAACTTACAAGTATGTCCGCTGGTTAGGCTTCAGGTCATGAAGTACATGATCGACGGCATACTTCAAATGCTTCAGCCCGTGGTTATGGTTCGGCCCGGTGGCCTCCTTGTTGAGACTGTCGTATTCCTGACTGTTGAACATATGCGATATGCTCGAAGCAAGCGAGCCGGAGCCGAGCGTCGGGTCGGGTATGAGATCTGGTAGATGTTAATGATCCAACGAGTTCGGGGAATCAAGATGAATTACCACCTACCTGACGTGAAGGGGATGACGGAGGTCTGGGGAGAGTAGGGCAAAGCCTCGGGCAGGGTAAACGGCCGCGCCATAGGACGCTGATCCGCGGCCGGCGGCTGCATGTAGCCGCCGTTCGGCGGACCATTCTGGATGGCCCCTTGGCTGTTGACCATATTTTCTGTGTCCTCAGACCAAGGCCGAGCCTCAAGACATGTTATTTCGAAAGGCAAGCAGAGAACCGAAGCGTTTGGTTGGAAGCTGGTCTTGAGGGTATTCAGAAACGCGCAAGACAGGGAAGGTGCCCCGTCTGGTCAGGTCAAATGGAAGAGAAGAAGAATTAAGGTTTCATCGGGAAGGAAGAAGCTAATCGCATTGTCTGAAAACGAAAATGCTCAGCAAGAAAGGGACAGCCTTGAGTTGCCGTCCGGCGTTGTTGTCGCCGTGGATGTGATGGGAAGTGGGAAGGTTGCGACAGCCTCGTGTGGAAAGACCCTTGTCAGTTGCGTGGTCCGTGCAGAAGCTTTAGGCAGTAGGACCGGCCAACCAGTGGCCAGTTGTTCCGTTCCTGCCTATTTTCCCCTGACTGACTTGCCCTTGTTTCCCTCAAGCTTGCAAATTGCTTAGATAATCCCCCAGCATCGGAGGGTCCGCATAGCCGTTAATCGATAAGCAAAGGAAAAAGTGCCGATAACGATGAGTGCCTGTCCCAAAATCATCCCTGATAGAAATATTTTGTCGATGGTTTCTGCCGCGATACTCCGTTGATCACCACACCCTCCGCCGGCCTAGTAACCAGCACCTCACCTACACCAGCCACCATGTCTGCCATTGGAACACTCGTCTTCTGTCACGATTGCGGCAACTTACTTCCCGCCTCAATGGGAACGGAGAAGAATACCCTTACGTGCGACTGCTGCGGCGCCGACAACAAGGGTAGGTTGAACCCAGTCAGCACATTCGAAGCGCAAGCCGAACTGACAGTGCCGTGTTAGACACTGGCTCTAAGACGATTGTCACCCAGACGAAGCCTTCTGACTTCCCGTCCCAACTGCGCCAGAAGCTGCAGTCCAATGTTCAGGCCGTCGACAGGGCCAACGTCAGCACCGAGGCAACGATTAAGGAGACATGTCCCAAGTGTGAAAGAGAGGAGGTCCGCTTCACTGCCGTGCAACTCCGCAGTGCCGACGAAGGCAGCACTATTTTCTTCACCTGCGACTGTGGCTTCAAGTACGCCGATGCCTCTGTTCCGAATGAACTAGCCACAATGCTTACTTACTATTTTCTAGGTGGTCTCAAAATAACTGAAATACACTAAACTTTTTTGCCCGTCGCTTTTAAGTACCTTAACCCACCCAATATTTACCTGCCGTCCGAACCTCCCAATACCATATCCATGGGTCTAGGCGGTCGCCTTGGCAGCCTCGGGGATCAACGCATATTCGGCCTGACCGCTGGACTCGAATTCGGCCATGTCCAACGCTACGATAACGCTCTCACGTACGACTTTCTCCTTGTCGTGAAGGAACTTCTTGAGGGTGTCCTCGACGCCCTCCTCATCTCCGAGGCTACCCAACGCCTCGGCGGCCTCGTGCCTCACCATGCTCGCCTCCTCAGTGTTACTGAGCGCTTCGGTCAATGCGGGGATCGACGCCGGATGTGACAGCTGGCCAAAGACAAAAGCGATCTCGTGGCGGAACAGAGCGGACGGGTCGGCGAAGCCCCTGGCCAGGGCGTGCACGGCCGGGACAGCGGTCGGCAGGTCAGGCGGCGACGCAAGATCGCGTAGGGCGAACATGGCACGGTAGCGGAGGAAGAGAGGCAGCTTCGGGTCCATAAGCGTCTTCTCGAGCTCTTCGACGGTGCGTTGGGACTCCTCCATGGGGGGCGCGGGGTCTACAGAGGTGAAGTCGCTGGGGGAAAAGGACATAAGCGTTAGCATGAAAATTCACGATACCCTTTTCCCTCCCCTTCAAAATGCAAGCTCAGTGCATCGCCAGCCAAGGCATCTTACCTCTTGCGCAACTTCTCCAACTTCCTCTGCTCCGAGTTCTCCCACTCGATGCGGTCAATGGCGATCTCGCATGTCTCGGTGATGCAGACGTCCTCGCCCTCGCGGTCTCTAAATTCCCTGAGAATATCCAGCTGACTGGCGTCGCCCAGCGCGCCTAGGGCCTCGGCGGCCTCATGGCGACACATGGGGTCCTCCTTCAGGTCACGGAGAACATCGCGCAGGTAGGGTACAGCATCCAGGTTTCCGGTCTGCCCGAGGCAGTAGGCGAGCTCGTGCTTGAGGAGGGCCGAAGGGGATGCGAAGGCGGCGGCGATGGCCTCGATAGCAGCGGTGCTGTCGGAGCCCTTGTTGTTGCAGGCCACGTGCTTAAGGGAGAAGAGGGCGCGGAAGCGGAGGGGCAGCGGGGTCGCCTCGGAGGTGAGCGTCTTGCGCAGCTCGGCGATAGTCTGGGTCTGGTCGGCGGCGGCAATGGCCTCGAGCGTCTCGCGCGTCTCGGGGAGGTCTGCGGAGGGTGACATAATGGCGATTGTATTGTTTCTAGGGTATTCTTCTATGGGCGAAAGAACTGAAAAGAAAAGTCAAGACAGGTGCCGAGATATCGCGGAGAGGCCGAGCAAAAAGGGCGTGGGCCGGGTTTCTAAAAGGTAGAATGGGTCAAAAAAAAGACTTACCTCCGAGGGGTCGTCTCACTTCAGATCTGATAAAGGAACTGTAGAATTTTTGCGAGGGGCACACAGCGGGGTGATTTTGGGCTCCGATAAGATCTGCCCCTCACTGTGAAAGTATTCCCTGCAGCCTGGCAATGGGTGGGAACACTACGTAGCCGCCGGGCAGATGCAACTGTTGCTTCGGTTCCCGCTTGACTGCCCTCTATAGCATAGAGTAAGGGTGAAATGGTCACATTCAATAGACGAAGCGGTCTATTAGTCCAGTTGGTTAGGACGTCGGATTCTGATATTGGAATTTCCGTAGGCCCAGGTTCGAATCCTGGATGGACCTCATCTTTTGCCCGAGATCACATCAGTTCTTGGGAATTCATCTTTTGTCCCTCATTTGCTGTCGAACAAGTTGCTATGCTTGCTACCGAAGACAATCTGGAAAGTTGCACCGGACGCTGTGGTTGACTCTCACTCTATTAAGTGGGGTGAACACCTCCGCGGGGTCGTATACGGCGGCGGCTTTGATGCTATTGTTTCGCCACCACTCAGCAACTCATTTTGTCCACCGCTTCCGCTCACCCGCCACTTCAGCAACGCAGGATCTCGGACTGTTGAGAATCTGGGCATAAACAAGTGGAAAACATTTCCTATTGTGTTAGTGCAGCCTCTTTCCCCCGAAGGCCAAAGAGCTTTCACGGTTCATGCTTTTTCTGAAATTCGCAGTAGAACGGCTTTTCACTCCGGCTTATCAATCAGCTTCAACTACCTTGGCCTCAAATAAAGGCCGGTGCCGGACCTGGGATACTGCCTCGAGGCAACTCGTTTACCACCCCTTGACCTTACGAATATCGTATATCCAGAAGATATTCTCTAACAAAACACCTCACACCGCGCCTTTTAAATATGGCCCCTTCTTTAGAAGAAGACCCGGAGTCGGTCCAGGACGTCCTCTCCAACCCTCTAAAACAGAAGCCCTCTCTAGTCGCCCCGGAACCAGAACACTGCCCGGGCCCGGAGTCCGCGACGGCAGGCACGGCAGACTCGTGCGCCGGCTGCCCGAACAAGGAGATCTGCGCCGCGACGGCTACAAAGGGCCCGGACCCGGACATCCCCATCATCTCCTCGCGTCTCTCCTCCATCGCCCACAAGATCCTCGTCCTTTCCGGCAAGGGCGGCGTCGGCAAGTCCACCTTCACCACCCTCCTCGCTCACGCCTTCGCCACGAACCCGGACAGCAGCGTCGGCATCATGGACACGGACATCTGCGGGCCCTCGATCCCCAAGATGCTCGGCGTCGAGTCCGAGACCATCCACGTCTCCGGCGCCGGCTGGTCCCCTGTCTGGGTCCTCGACAACCTCGGCGTCATGTCGATTCAGTTCATGCTGCCGGACCGCGACGCCGCCATCATCTGGCGCGGCGCCAAGAAGAACGGCCTGATCAAGCAGTTTCTCAAGGATGTCGAGTGGGGGCCCCTCGACTTCCTGCTGGTCGACACCCCGCCGGGCACCAGCGACGAGCACCTCAGCGTCAACACCTTCCTCCGCGACAGCGGCATCGACGGCGCCGTCGTCGTCACGACACCCCAGGAGGTCTCGCTCCTCGACGTACGCAAGGAGATCGACTTCTGCCGCAAGGCGGGTATCCGCGTACTGGGCCTGGCCGAGAACATGGCGGGCTTTGTCTGCCCCAAGTGCACGAACCAGAGCGAGATCTTCCGGGCAACGACGGGCGGCGGGAGGGCGCTGGCCCAAGAGATGGGGGTGCCGTTCCTGGGGAGCGTGCCGCTTGACCCACGAATTGGCATGGCGTGCGACTACGGCGAAAGCTTCTTCGACAGCTTTCCGGATAGCCCCGCGTGCCTGGCGTTCAAGGAAGTTGTAAGGAACGTCAGCAAGGAAATCGGTCTGAAAGACAAGGACGTCTTGCCCGAGTAGGTAGGGCATTGCTCCTAGTGAACGAGTTTGCGTTTAAACAAACAGAACAAAATAAAATGATATCCCCTTCAACTCATAGAAATCACCACTATTCAGCCCACCATCCATCACTCTTAGGATCAAGTGGAAAGTGCTCTTTTGGGATGGCATCAATTCAACATTGGCTTGTCCTATTGTTGAAGCATGTGTATTATGTACGCGAGCACCGCATACTACCGTTCTGTTACTTATCGCGTCGGCCAGCCCTGTGGTTCCTCCCGACTGTCTATATGTGCGCGACCTATGCTCAGCGTTTCCGTTTCCTCACGCAGCACCCAGCTTCTGCGGTATTTCCTGCAGGTCCTCGGCTTCCTGGATGTCGATTACGCGGCCAACCTCGCTCGTATTCCGCATCAGCTCCTTGGCGCCCGCGTACAGCATGCGGATCTCGTTGTTGCAGGTGATGGGGAGGTAGTAAATCAGAACGTACGGCACCGATAGGCGGCCGGAGGGCTGTTGGGTCACGGCGTCAACCTGATGTTCCCATTCCATCTACAAGTATTGGTGGTGAAACAGCACATACCAATGTGAGTGGGTAGCTCAGTAGCACGAAGCGCGGGCTGTGATCCGGTAGGTCGTCGCTGATCTCCTCGAGCGACTTGTACACAACCTTGTCGTCGTCTTGGCGGATCTCGTGGGTGTTCTTATCGATATGGTCTAGGGGAAGCGCGTCGGAAGTCAGTTATCGAAGCATTGTGCGGTGGTCTGTGTTGTTGACGATCGAGGACAAGCGCTTCGGCCGGGACATACATACATATGACAGCTTGAGGTTCGTTGGACCGCGAGGTCCCGAGGCGGAACTTGCGCAGGTGATCCTTGGTCTCCTGAGAAAAGGTGTAAAGCCGCGATTCCGAAGACTAGACGCAGAGACGGAAGTCAGCCCATCGTTGGGACGAGAGAGAAAGAGAGAGGCAGGATGTGACAGGAAAAGGAACACACCATGGTAGACTCGAATGCAGAATACCAGGGTCGCTTGAGGTATCCGACGGGTCCAAAACTTTTTAACAAAACCGGGAGCTAGTTCTTTGCAATGTATCTCTACAGGTATCGGCCGGAACTACCCAAGTTTTTTCTCTCCTCTTTCTTTTGTCGTGGTTGTCCCTAGTTGCAACACTGAGAGCGTCAGACCAAAAAGAGTCAGGTAAGCCACGACCCCTCCCCCGCTCCGCGACGGGAAGTTTGAGACCAACACATCGAAACCCCCGCCATTCGGCGGCACCTCGTTTTGCCCCACCAGTGACCTCACCCACCAACGCCCGCCGAAACTTTGGCCGTCCAATCCTCCCCGATCAGATTCCGGAGATCGGCCCTCATATACGTTATGATTTCAGATCCAACTTGGTCAAGCTTTGGCAGTTGTATTTGTAAGTACCAGTTAGTTTTGGGCTGTCGAATACCGCTACTGCCTGGTTAATCAAGATGACTTGTTGGCAAGCATAACCAGCTGAAGAGGTATCATGATTAGCTGCGGAGGTACCGAAGACGGGAATGAGAGTAGGGAGACGATGGATAATGGAATTAATATCTATGTTCATTTCCTAAAGCCTCATGCCATTGATTTGATCTCAGCGAAATCATGAGCAAACCAGCATTATGGTCATTCTTGTTGGCTACGGCTTTCACATATTTTTCTCTTATAAATTGCAACAGTTGAACTCGGGTTCTAGATCTCTGACCACACAGCGATGTAACCAGACCGTAAGATCATGGTTCGTATAGCATTGCTCGTATCAACGTACTCACATGCAGACAATCTCTCATGCCGACAGACCCATGACCAAGGCCTGCATCACACGCAAGGCCTACCTTGCACCACACCAGATGAAGATGAATCAGGCGATGTGGAAATCCAGCATCGGCGCCGGCACCTTTAGTAATGTATGCGTGAATCGAATCATATTATGCCATAGGTGAAACGCGAGGCCGCTCAATAGAAGAACCGCACCATCTTGAGAAAAAGAGGCTTCGAGCACCGCAATCAACACCCGGCAGTGTCTATTTTGCTACAGCCTACGCATCGCAATTTCTATCTTAGAAAACGGAAGATACTCAGCTACATAAGTTTTTGCCTGAGGTCGATTCCTATCGCTTGTTTGGTGAAGCTTCACAGCTTAGACCAACTGAGCAATGTCGTGCCGGACAAAACGCTTCAATTCTGGCTAAAGTACACATGCTTAGTACGCCTCAGTTGGCGAGAACGACACGAACACAGCTACCGGAAACGCTCTAGAGTGTTAGGGGGAGTCGCGTCTAGAGAAGTCCAGGGTCTCGCATACGTCTCATCTTACCCCGCCGACCGCTAGAGAATCTACTACAGAGCAGTACCTTTTTCTGGTGCCAGTGGACTTTGACAACGATATCACGTGACCATGCTGACTAGTCGCGCCATCAGCCGTTGCCGGACCCGCGGTCGGAGCCAGCAGAAACACTGCGACATGAGCTCGGAGCTTCAGTCCTTAATTCTCCTCTGATGCGTGCGAACTTCCTCTGATTCGTGACATGTAGTATTGCTTGATTTTAGCTTACATTCGTCGACTTAGGCGGGTTTCCACTCACCATAGCATCCCGTCAAGCCTTCTTCCGTGCCATAAAGTGTTTATACCTGGTCCGTTTCGATTCTCATCCGGTATATGACATCATCGATTTTCGTATCAGGAGAACCCGAGTGCGTCCGTGGCAGTAACTAGAACGCAACACAGGTAGTGAGACACGCATCGACACATCACGGAAGGCATATTCATGTTCGCCCGTCTCACCCAGTTGAGCCGGCATTTCCCTTCGGCCCAGACACTTACGCGAGCCGTCAAGCCGGCTTCCCCAGTCTCCGGTCTCGCTCGCGCCAGAATCATGGCCTCGGCCGACGAACGCAACACCCGCACCATCCACACGGCGGCATGTTTGATTATTGGAGATGAGGTCCTCGGTGGAAAGGTATGTTTCACGGGGCAAGCCCCCCCCCCCCCCCCCCCCCCTCTTTCCGAGTCCATGTGTGTGAAATTCTGAGGACTGACATTATGCCATGTTTATAGACCGTTGATGTAAGTGAAGTCAGGCGGTACGGGGAAAGATGTCGTTGAGCTGACGTGTTGACCGATCGCGCAAGACCAATTCGGCGTACATGGCCAAGTGGTGCTTCTCTTTGGGCATTGTAAGTCCTTCCGAGGCTAGCGGACCTCGGAAAGATGCTGATAAGCGGCCAGAACCTGAAGAGAGTCGAGGTCATTGAGGACGATGAGAGCGAAATCGTTGAAGCCGTCAGACGTATGAGCGATCGTTACGACTTTGTCGTCACCAGGTTTGTGGCCCAGTCCCGCCGCATCCGGTACCCCGAGGCTAACAAGACATCGCAGTGGTGGAATCGGGCCAACGTAAGGATCTAAACCTTCACCCTCTCCCCCTTGCCGGAAAGGCCATGGCTTATATGTCGACAGGCATGACGACATCACCTACCAGTCCATAGCCAAGGCTTTTGGCCTGCCCCTGGTTCTCAACCAAGACGCCTTCGAGCGCATGAAGAGGCTCTCCAAGCCGCGTCCGAACCAGCCGCAGTTCGACTGGGACGTCGACTCCCCAGCGCTGCAGGCCAAGCTGCGGATGGTCATTCTCCCCACCGACGAGAAGCGCGACCCCGGCCAGCAGTTCATCTTCCCCTACGAGGACCTCTGGGTCCCAGTTAATGTCGTCAACGGCAACGTCCACATCTTGCCCGGTGTCCCACGGCTTTGTAAGCCACCCCCCTGCACCTGCCACCCCCTTCCAAGGGCCATTGACTGACGCCGGCGGGAATAGTCGAGAAGCTCTTGGACGGGCTCAAGCCGAGCATCCTGCCCCGGCTCTCCGACCCGGAGGGCAATGGCCTCTGCCGCGTGCTCATCTCCACGCCGCTCCCGGAAAGTGCCGTCGCCGGTTATCTGACTCAACTCGCGGCCAGGGTAGAGCCCAAGGGCGTCAAGGTCGGCAGCTACCCTCGGTGGGAGCAAAACGGCACGGTCACGCTAGTAGGACGGTAGGCAACAACCAAACCCCATTCTTCGTTGCTGGTCTACAGATATAGAACAAGGTCTGTCGCTCTTCGAGGACGAGTGCTGACCAATTCCTACAGGGACCAAGCATACATCGAGAGCATCGTGGACGAGGTCGTCGAAGGCGTTCAGGGGAAACGCGTGAATGCGGAAGACGACGATGATGCCACAGCAAAAGCGTGAAAGGGTGTCGGTGATTCATAGCAAACTCAAGGCCTAGTCAGACAGCAACCCCATTTTCCAAAGGAAGTCGTGCCGTTGCAGTAACTACGACTGGCTTGCCGTCAGGTTTCCCGGCTGTCACACCATCGTCTCGATCGGAACCCAACCTTCATGATATGTCTGCTCTGCTCTGCTGAGATGATATTCTCTCTCCGCCGCTCCAGAAAGCCGGTGTGCGGCGTTTAAATGTCATCGCTCTGCAGAAGTTGAGCCGTTTCGGGCATGTGTCTGTTTCGTGCACAATCAAATTGCTCTGGTACCAGAACCGTCCGAGTCACCCCCGAAAGACGTAGGCCGCGGAAAGGCGCGCAAAGACCACAAACAGGCCCTCGCCGTGACCAATTTCGGCCCACGTGGAGAAGAGGAGACAAGAGGTGGAAGCAGGCGCTGATCTCTCGGGCCAACTTGTTTCGCACAGACAGAGAGACATGGCGCTGCAGGCGATTGATCCCGTAATTCCAGGTCACAGCCAACGGTTGCCTCGGATTGAACATTGGCCTGTACACTAGAACGGATGGCAAGACATTCACACCAATAGGCCCAGAGTATTTGATCAAGCGCCTGAAAGAGTTACACTGTACTTCCCGGAAGGTCTATCAAAGCCGTCTCTGCCAGCTGCGGCCTTGGCCTATATAGAGGCTTAGTCAGTAGGCGCCATGGCACTGTCCTCCTCCAAAAACCTTGTTTCTACTGGGGACGATGTTTACACTGTGTTTATCCATCGTGGTTTTATGTTGTTGTGGACCTGTGCGGCCCTACGAGGAACTGCCTCGGCTATGTATTTCAGTTGCTGACGATTGACAGGCTGACGCAGCATCGCGAACCACAAGCAACCCGTGCGAAACCTCTGCATGCCGCGCTGGGTGCAGATTGCGCTGCACAAGCCAGGGGTAAAGATGGAGATGATGGTTCTAAGGCTTCTAGAAAGACGAGGGTGCGTCACAGTCGCCATGTGATAATGTTCCGGGCACGCGCGATACGCCAACCTGGTTACCTACCGCTTGTAGACTGGCTTCGTTTCGTCGGGAGATGAAGGTGGGGTGGGGTTGGAGTCCGGTGCTGTCGTCGACGATTCTCGTTAACGTTTGGCTGTACTTGCGTCGCGTGATGGCACGACGGGGGTCTGTTCCTCGCGGATCCTTATCGACGCCTCCCAAGACAGGAGAAACATCTGGGTTGGGAACCCATTCTAGATACCACCATGTACTTTGTATGTTGTATCGAGTCAGACGAATGGGAGGACGCGAGGCAAGGGCTGCTCAGGCCTTATAAAACAATGCCCGCCACTACAACCCAATCGTCGCATCTTCGACTGCAAACCATGGATGGACTGTCGGAGACTTGACTCCCTCACCAAAGTGACGTCGCATTGTGCCAGATCGGCAAGCATAAGGTAGGATCACGAGGTCTAGTGTCTCTTGGGTATCACTTCAGAGCCGACCACCTTTAGGTAAACCTGATCCAAAGGCCGAAACGGATCTTGCAGTATGTGTTTTCGGCGGACAAAACGATGGGTTGGAGAGTCGTTGTCGCCCTCATGAGCCCTAGCGATTCTGTGAGGGCAATCCTGTAGAGAACTCGTCCAGTCTTGGGAAATTAACTGTCAATCACGCTGCGGTTGGGCTCTTTGCATGCCGGGTGACATCGCATGGATGCTTAGGTGCGCTCGAACCTCCAGACCCGGGGTACCATTAACCGTGGTTGCAGGCGAAAGGCTGCGGCAAAGTTGACGTCGAACAGAAGCCAGTAGCTACATCGTAGATTCTGTTACTCAAAGAGTGGGAGCCAAAGGCAGCTGGTCAGCCATTTGGACACCCTGGGTGATAGACAAGTAGGTAGGTAGGTAGATAGTATGTAGTTGTTCTTTATGTGATTCACATCTCAAGGACCAATGAGCAGAGACATGACCTGGTAATGTGTGTTATCTCGGCGTGAAGATGCAATGGAGGACAGGGGAAACAAGGGAAGCGACCTGAGCCCAGCGTCGCAAGCGGATCGACATGATTGATGGTGATATGCTTTGGTGATCAGATCAGCGCTGTCTTGTTGACCGGGCTCATGCCAGCTCGGGCGGCGCAAAACTTAGTGAGTTTGGAAGGAGGATGTCACGGTGCGATGGAGAAACGGTAGCGCTTAGGCCTAGAGGTCCTAGCAGCAAGCGTATCAAAGTTTCCATAGTGACGGCCATCTTGGGCCAATGATCAAGAGCACCCATCTGATGGATGAAGATGCGTCGCTGGTTTGTGTGTGTGTGTGAGTGGGTGAGTGAGTGAGTGGGTGAGTGGGTGAGTGGGTGAGTGAGTGGGTGAGTGGGTGAGTGAGCGGGTGAGTGGGTGAGCGGGTGAGTGTATGTACTGAGGAGGGCGGCAGTTAAGTCAAGGAGTAAGTAGAAAACCAATGTGAGCCAGCCAGCATTGAGAGATATTAAGACGAATCAAAGTTGGGCCGATGTGTGAGAGGCGCGGAAGCCTGATAGAAGCTCCAAGCAAGATTGTTTCGGTCTGGGGGGCGGGGGTCGGGCCCGTGTTGCCGCGAAACTTTGGCTACCTATATGCAGTCAATACACTACTGTAGGGTGAGCCCAGGCTTTTTACACGTGACTGTAGAAATCGGTTCCATGCCATATCCAATTGCTATTTGAATGTCATATACACGTACCTAGACGCATGATGGACCCCCATGCTGTCATAATGATGGAACCACCAAGGCAGCTTGCGCTCCTGGGGTGCAGGACGTGTACGTAGTTCCCTAGTTGTTGCGTTATTGAAACGGGAAAGTTTTGAGGGGCTCAAAGCAGTTGACTGCAGTTGGTCCCCGGTCACGAAGTACAAGGGTTACGATCACTGGAGCTCGCCTCTGAGGCGTATTATTGCCAGATAGTGAGGTATTCGTTGCGAATCCCGTGCCGCCATACCGCGTCCCACTTGGTGCTGCGCACACCCAACTGCACAGTGGTACGATTCAGTTTGCCTATCTTGGATACTGGGATCTATCGAGGTTTGCCGTTAACCGGATTATCCAGCTACAATGCTCGAAAAACGGGTGTTTCCACACCGAATCGATATCGGGCTTCGTATATCCGCAATCGGTCCATTTTCACGACGAAACCAATGGTAGCCCGCTGGAGGCTCCCATTCCTGCCCCAGGCTGCTGGCAACACCATGGTGGCAGTCTGACTGCCTTGTATCGTGCGGACTGAATGCGGTGGTCAATGAGGAGGTGCGTATGCTGTCATACAATGGAGCGGCCATGGTTGCCTCGATAGACAGGTTGAATGACGGCGTGTAGACCTTGGTATGTGTGACGCATGGTAGCCAGACACTCCAGGGTGACTGACGACTGGCAATGGTTGCTGCGAGGTAACCATATGACTGCATCTCAGTCTGCATCATCGATACCAAGAGGAAACTCTAGGCGATGTTTTGTGTCCCGACACGAGGGAAGAGGGCATGTTCTGCGTTCCAAGGGCTACGCCCTTGCATCTTTGCTGTTGTAACACACAGACACGTTGTCTTTGTCAGATGCCAGGTGCGGTAGGTGGAAAGCGAGGGCGAGTGTAGCATGAAGCGCTGAAAATGTCGTTACCAAGATTTGGGGCGCAAGTCGAGAATCGGGTTGTGTATACGGATAGAGTGAGTGAACCGAGCATGAGCGCACAAGGATTGGTTGCGACTGAGTAGCATGCGAGCCGCACTTTAAGCATAATAACTGTCGTCGCGATGGTCATCTGCTATCTGCACACCGGATGTACACATCTACGTCTACGTGGGTAGCCTGAAGAGGCTTAAACTGCTGTGAGAAACAGGTTACAAGCCGATAGATAGATGAACCTGTAGCACGAATACTGCATATACATTGTAGTATCTGTAGGCGGCAGCGATATACCCTCTCTAGGGCCCTTCGGTACAAGATACCAGGACCAGGGGGTCGCCGGATGTCGCAATAGGTAGGCGATGAAGAAGCCGAAATGCTTTGGGTAGTGCTCCGTCCCCAGACGAGAGACTCATCTTTAAAGTCCGACCGTTTGTTGTATGGCTCGTGGTGAGGTAGGAGAAGAGATGCAGCATTCATCGCTGACACTGTACCACACTGTATGGATTCGCGCGGATCGTGCAGGGAGTGAAAGAACGAGCAGCGATATGGATGGCCAAAGCTCCCCCCCCCCCCCCCCCCCCCACCGCGACCGCGGGGACCCATCTACAGAACCCCCCTAGCTACATATGGCCCTGTCTCCGAGCCAGGTCATCGTCAATCTTGGTGTGGCGCTAGACAAGGTACGGTAATTGAGGTGCCCTCTTACAAGGACACGGACTCTCTGTCTATCCTGGTCTTGAAGACAATTGCGGCTGCTCTTTCGTGTTTTCGCAGGTTACGCACGACATGTTTCTGGAACGACAAACAAATGAGCGCAAACAAGACGAACGCGACGTGCGGACCGGTAAATCCCACACACTTGTCAGACGTATGTGTCACCAGCAATGGACCGAGGCAGTTCCGCAAACACGTTCGCTCGGAAGAGCATTCTGGAGCTTTCCCGCACGGCAATTTCCATCCCCGGCTCTTCACAGCCGATGATGTATTGTATTGCGTAGTCAGTGACGCTTCTGGGCAGGCCGTCGGCAACCAACCAACAACCTCTGGACGCAGCGCAAGCTTGGAGAAGCTCAACGAGTAGACATCGACAAGCTGGGGGGGGATGCAGCAGGCCAGCGGCTCATCTCACTCACTGTCCCATGTAATTAACACAATTAGCAGTGTGGGGCCGTCGAACCTGGGAAAAGCGACACGTCCTTTTTTCCATTCAACATTCAACATCCTCCTCCCATGTCAATTTTCTGCGTTCGCAGATGAGACGATTGATGGGCCGGGGGGGCTGGACCAGACGTCGCGATTAGGCGGCGCAATACGGATATTGAGGGTAGAATAGTCTCATGAATGAAGTAGTGCTATAGTGCAGAAGAACGAAGATGGGCTGCGAATACGGATGTTGCAGACATTGTTTTGTGTCCAGGTTTCTATTACAGGTATATATTGCTGGTTCGGTGCGTGCTGGCACAGCACGAAGCTGGAGGGAGTTGAGACTATCTACTGGCGACAACATGATGGGTTACCACGGATACTTGCATTTAAACATACCACCTAAGTGCATACGTATCCGGTAGTCCACTTTGGGACTCTCCCACCTTGTCCCCTGGAGGAATATTAGAATTGCCTCTTGAGTGGGGGAGGGAGGGAGCACTTACGTACCTAGTAGAGAGTCACTTTGTGTTGCCGTCTGTCCATCCACCCCTGTCAAGCATGTACGTACCTTACGCAGTCCCCCTCTTGGTGGAGTCCCCCATCTCGCTCCAGCTCGCACGAACCACAATGCCCCTCCCCTCTTTCCATTCGTCTTTCTCTCCTTACCTTTTCGTCCACTCAACACCACCGCTTCCCTTGTTGCGCC
The DNA here is from genome assembly GCF_000149035.1 of Colletotrichum graminicola M1.001. NCBI lineage: Eukaryota > Fungi > Ascomycota > Sordariomycetes > Glomerellales > Glomerellaceae > Colletotrichum > Colletotrichum graminicola. The sequence goes on along the minus strand of NW_007361026.1, from coordinate 513,759 downwards.
TCATCGATGGCCTTGCCTGCCTCTATGTCGTACGTGCGCGGGAGCAGTGTGTGCATTTCCTCCTCATCTGCTTCCTTGTGGAAATCTGCAGGTGTATGCATCGGGCCTCTTTTTATGGTTCCAGGTCATCCCCTGCTGTAGCCGGCGCTACTGCACCAGAGACCCGCCACGACAAACTCCCTCCAACATTTCCAGTCCCTTTTTCATCCCCGGTCCGACCCCACCTTTGTTCTAGCCCCAGTATTCGTAGTCAATAGGTATCCGTATCATTCATTCCCACGTTTGCCCCCGTCCTCGTTGATTATTTCCTGCACATGGAAGAAAAGGTCGGCTCTTTACGGATACATTCGTACGCATTCAGCCATTGGGAGTGCCGTCTTTCCTAATCAAACAGCAGCAGCTGCACCGTTCGGACGCCCCTAGATCTGCCTCACTCGGTCGACATGTGCTCCGTGTGTCTGTGTAGCGCCCCTCGCGTACCTCAGCCCTTAGTACTGAAGTTCGCATACATAGTAGGTATCATGTGTGGCGTATGTTTGTTTATGTATGTTTGTGTGTGGGTGTCATGTACTTGTATCATCAAATCATAGGCCCGGCGCTAAACGTCGAGTCCTCGCGGACCAACCGCCGTTGCCCATTCTGGCGAGGAGCGGCGAGGTCGAGGTTTCCAGGTCAGGCAGAGGGCGAGCGAATATCGCCTTTATCCATGTGGCAGGAGCCGCGCGCATTGTGCTGTTCCTATCTGTATCTCACGAGCGAAGATAGCAAGGAAGCTCACGAGTAAGAGGGCTTCTGGGTGGGAGGCACACGCGCGCAGTAGCACCACTTGGCCCGCCGAGCACGGTAGACACGACGAGGCCGCCAGACGAAGCAGAACGCCACACGGCGCAAGACCAAAAGCAGGCAGGACCAGACGAACGGCATCAGCATCAATTCCGTGCCTTGAATCAACACGCCCGTTACATGTGTTCCGGCCACGACCTTCCTCTCTCCTCCGTCCTTCGCCGTGTATCCGTATCCTTCTCACTTTCATCAGCCTACCTACCTACGTACCTACCTACCTACCTACCTGGCTAGCCTTGCCTTAGACTTCACATTCATTCATCCCAACGGGCTCCTTCTCCTAGGGTGGGTGTTCGGCATTGTAACTTACTGGCTAGCAGTGTAAGTACGTACCGACATGTGGATAAGGTGACAGGAAGGCACGGCGGGTATAGCACCTTCCTCGCCTGCCTCTTAGGGGCCAAGCAGGCAATGAGGATGAGAGAAAGAGGGGGGCAAGGCGTGGGAACGTGCGGAGGGTCGGGGAGGGAAAGAAAAGGAAAGTGAAAGGAAAGGGGAGAAGACAGGAAGACGAAAGCTACCTTGGCATTAAAGGTACAATACAACTTGGGAGTGTGTGGTAGTACCACGATTTCCGTCGTCCAGCACCTGTCAGAGCGGGCATTCCGGTACGCTAAGATAGTAGTGTACCTTCCCCTTCCCACCCCGACCCCCCAGGTAGGTAGGTATCTCCCCAAGCCGGGAGCGGGAAGCACAGAGGCAAAGAGCGAGTGCTGCAGCAGTCACGGCAGCAGGTGTGGTCGGCCAGTGCATTCATCCTCCCCCCTACTACGACCCTTTCCCTCCATCTCCACATTTTTGGCCAAAAGGGCACCCCTTAGCAACCCTTAGCAACGAAACACCACCCCATTCTCTCGTTCTCCTTCTCGAAAGACTGTCTGCTGTCAGTCCCGGATTTCTGCCATCGACCTCGTCGTTTCACCTTTAAACTTCGCAATCCGGCCTGTGCCGTCCCAGATTCCCACTCATCGTTCCGCTCGCTGGAAATCAACCTATTTTTCCCACGCTCACGCATTCTCGCAATCCACCCGCTGAGCCCTTTCCGAATCCGTCGACTCTCCAAATCGACTAGTCGCTGCTCCTGAACCGCTTCCAAGATCCCGTCCGTCTTTCCCTCGCCAGCTGTTTCGAGCCATCAACAACGAGCGCGAACAAGACCCCCGAGATTATACCCTCCATCAACAAACACTTCATCACATCATAATGGCCTCCAAGGTTCGTCGTCGCGACCTCCCCCCCTTCCCTCAATCTTTGCCTCGTCGCGCCGCCGCGCCGTCTCCCCTTCGCCCCATCGACGCATTGCTAATCAGTCGTCGCCGTCCTGCAGTTTTTGAGAGAGTACAAGCTTGTCGTCGTCGGCGGAGGTGGTGTCGGTAAATCCTGCTTGACCATCCAATTGATCCAGAGCCACTTCGTCGACGAATATGACCCGACAATCGAAGGTTCGTCGCCCCTACCATCCTTCGCTCTTCCATGCGACCGCGAATCGATCGCATGCTGACATTATTCTTTCTCATTCTAGATTCCTACCGCAAGCAGTGCGTCATCGACGAAGAGGTCGCTTTGCTCGATGTCCTCGATACCGCCGGCCAGGAGGAGTACTCAGCCATGCGAGAGCAGTACATGAGAACGGGAGAGGGCTTCCTGCTGGTCTACTCCATCACTTCGCGCCAGAGCTTCGAAGAAATCACCACATTCCAGCAGCAGATCCTGAGAGTAAAGGACAAGGACTACTTCCCCATGGTCGTCGTTGGCAACAAGTGCGATCTGGAGGGCGAGAGAGAAGTCACAAGGCAAGGTATGTTATGACACTCTCTGCGTCGCGGCACTGCAAGATGGCGATCCTCGCGATATCTAGGACCCCATCGATTGCTTCATCAGCGGGACAATGACTGACATTCTACCCGCTACAGAGGGAGAGGCTCTTGCCAAGTCATTCGGCTGCAAGTTCATTGAGACCTCGGCCAAGTCTCGCATCAACGTCGACAAGGCTTTCTATGATATTGTCCGAGAGATTCGTCGATACAACCGCGAGATGCAGGGCTACTCTACCGGCAGTGGTGGCGCCTCTGGCATCAACGGCCCTCCGAAGCCCATGGATGTCGAGAACGGTGAACAAGAGGCAGGCTGCTGCTCCAAGTGCTTAATAATGTGAGCGACCCACCTCGAATGAGAGAGTGAGCGAGAGCAGCAGGGGAAAGTAGCGATGCAAGTGGCCGGGGGAGCCATGAGTGAGATACCTTGGGCCTCGACTGGGCCCGGTGGGATGCTGGCAGATGTTTGAACATACGGTTTCTCTCCATCTGGACGCATGAGGCGGTCCAAACTGGGCCCAGCATATGTCGATTGGAGAAGACATGTCGACACGGACAACCAATGATCAAAAACTTGTTTTTGTGCTGCATCGGACGGGGAGTCGGGTTCTGACTTGCTGCACTATTTGGAACTTGTTCTTTTCAGGGCAACTTCATGAACATGGTCACAGCACACGACTGGAATGTGGCGCGGGGACAAAAAGAGGAGTTCTTTCACAGGGCTGTTTGAGGAATCCTCATTGCATGTCACGGGATGAAAGGTCTGGGGGACATACATGTTAGTCCGCTAGCCAGAGAGACTGTCGGCCGCAAGACCTTGTGTGTTTGTGTGTGTGTGTGTGTGTCAAGGGGTGGACTCGAGATTCTTTACTACTACACACTGAGGGTTATTTGAGACCATAACACCGGCTTGTCTCTGTCTCTTTATATCAGTACTCTTTTCTTTTCTTTTTCTTCTTCTTTTTTTTTTCACATACTGTAATTTCTTCTTTCTTCTGAGACACCGCAAGGTTTTTTCCGAGGTCAGAGTCAGTCGTCAAGTCATACAGATTCCCTTTACGTTAGTCCAACCAGTGTGTGCATGCTTTTCCTTCTTTTTTTCATGTGACTTCAACAGTTGAGCTAGGCTTCGTGTGAAAGCTCCCACTTGTCCCTCGACAGTTGTGCCAAGGCTGCGACGCCGTTTTCTGGCGCCAAGGTGACAAGTGACGTGCCGTGTGGGCTGGTAATGTCTGGAATGGGTTTTGAGATGTGATTGCGAAGCTGACACCAAAGGGTTGATATAGAATGAGGTTCTCGACCCCCAGGAAACATGATCTTTGCTGGAAAGTATTGTTTCAAGACTCCAATGTCGTAGCCGTAACGAAGAACAACACTGACCCTTTTGCGCAGCCTGGGGAGCACAACCCAGGTCGACTAGGCAAGGAGAACCGCCAAGACGGCAGGATCCAGATGATGTAGTCGCCAGAGAATATGTCACCATGAAACGTGTAAGAGTGAGTGCCTCTGGATATACCTCAACAAGTCCGCCGGCCGAGACCTCGGCCAGCCGACCATCTAGTTGCAGTTCAGGGATCCCTGAGATGCCCCATTACCTAATGCGGCCCAGCCCCTCGCGTCCAGCCTCAACGGCGTCGTTCGGTCCAGAAACAATCCACATAGTGAGAGAAAACGCCAGAAACCATGCTTTCTTCTTTCAACCCTTGCTCGAAACCCGCCCGCAATACGCCCGCCGCCTGCTTCACCGCCACGCTGGGTGTGGCATCACTAATCCGGTTGCGGGCCTTATACGACATCCCGCAGGAAAGAAAGGAAAAACATGGACAGACAGACAGACACCCTATCCTGCCCTGCGTCCGTCGGCTCTCTCTCTCTCTCTCTCTCTCTCTCTCTCTCTCTAATCTATTGACATCGGCTCCCAGTTCTGCTTCCAGAGCGTCACCGGCTCGACTCCGCCAAGCCAGTCGCTGACGCCGGGCTGCAGGCCCCGCTCGAATTCCTCGCAGACGACGGCCTGGCAGTTGAGGCACAGGTAGACCAGCGACATCGAGAAGTCGCCTTCCACGGTCAGCTTGCTCGGCTGCTCCTTGCAGAACAGGCACTTGTCGGGCCCGAAGTTGGTCACCGCCCACTCTGCCACGAACATGGACTGCACCATCATCGTCGTCGCCAGCCGGTACCGGTGGTGCTGGCACAGCCGCCGGCTGAGCAGCTTGGCCGCGCAGAGGCACCCCGTCACCGGGTTCGGCGGCCTGTCCATGTTCCATGCCCCGCCGAACGTCGCCGCGCCCGCCTCCGTAACCACGCAGGCCTCGCATGCGTAGGCTCGCATATTGAGGAACTCGCCGCGCGTCAGCGGCATTGGCCCCTCGAAGAGGTTCCTCTTGCCCCGCATGTCGCACTCGTCACAGACCGTGTACGGCTGCGGCCGGATCAGGTGTTGGAGGTTCTCGCAGTACGCGCCATTGCGCACCGGCGCCCCGCAGGGTGGGCAGCTCTCCTCGCACCGCGTCTCCTCCCCCGTTGGGCCGTCGAAGTTGGCGGGTTCGTCGGGGATGTCGCAGAGGACGTTGTGCGCGGGCCTCTTCCACTTGGAGAGGAGCTCCCTGAGGTGCTTCTCGTAGGCAGGGGGATCCCACGACGTCTGGTATGGCGTACGGGGCTGCGCCGAGGGATTGTCTTCCAGTTGTAGGAGCACCCGCTGAGGGGCCTGGACGGGCTTGGCCCCTTCCGGGACGTCGAAGACTTCGGGGATGGAGAACTGGCGCAGCTCGACCGAGATGAAGCGCATGTCCCTCGCGTAGAGGTGCATCGCCTGTCTGATCTCCCCGGCGATCCGGTTCTGCTCCTGGATATCCGTGCCCACGCCGTTGTCTTCGTCCATGGCGACACCCGGATCAACGGGGACCTCGGCCCCTTGGCCCATAGACTGCAAGTCCTCAATGAATTTGTCCAAGTCGCCGCCTAGAATCTGCTCGATCTCGTCCTGGTTCTGAGGCGGCCCTTGAAACGGAGGGAAGTCCTCGTACCCGGTGGCTTGGCCGCCCTGCTGGGCATTGAAGCCGCCCAGCCATTGCTCGTACTTTTCTCCATTGCCGAGTGCCTCAAGAGCGGCATTGTTGTCACCATAATACGCTTGGCCACCCAGGCCGTTGTACGAAGACGACGACAGCGAGGTATCTGCCTTCGTGCCTTGCGCACTCAGGGGATTTCGCGAAAAGGTGTTGAAGAACTCGTCGTACTTCTCACCCACGCCGGTACCGAACGGGCGCGGCGCAGCCTTCTGGGCCTCCGTCGATGCCGACACGGTCTCTCCTTCGCCCAGGATAGGAGGAGGCAACGCGCTCATCACCGCACGCTTGGGCCTGTTCGGTCCGATGAGATCCTGCTCCGGCACGTCCCACCGCGTGCTGTCGACGCCGTTGGGCCCGTACCCAAGAGACATGTAATAGTCTGGCGACTCTCCGCCGATGACGCCCTCGCGCTTACACATCCCACTGGACCACTTATCGCATTCCCTCCCTTTCTTGTGGCAGCTGTCGCAGGGCCGCTTGCGGTCGCAGTTGTCGCCGTTGTCCCGGCACGGCTTGCACCCGATGAACGTTGTCGCCTTATCGGTCGAGACCCTCGAGTACCCGATCATCTTCCGGTCCATGTGCGGCAGCCTGCGCACCAGCCCGTCACGCGCGGGGAGCTGGCACGTCAGGCCCCAGAGGGAGCACTTGGAGCACGCGAAGGCGACATCTTCGTTAGTGTAGCCGCGGCAGTGCATCTCGTTAGTGAGGCAGTTGGTGCAGTGATGCCGCCCCCGGGACGCCGACTTGTTCTTGGTTAATATCTTGTCTCCGGTCAAGTTGTACTGGTACGGCGTGTCGAACCGCTCCCCCGTCCAGGGGTCGACGCAGTCCACCCCCTTTTCCACGCACCGGCTGCACTTGTACTCGCCCAGCCGCACGTCCAGAATCCACTGGCAGGCTTCCCACCTGCGCTGCCCGAGCTGCGTGCAGCAAGCGCTGCACATGTGCCGCCACCACGGCTTCTGTCCGGGCGTGAGGACGACGTCGCCCAACGCCGGGCGGTTCCACATGTAGTCGGCCGGCTCGTCGGGCTCCTGCGAGATGCCCATAGCCTTCTCCTCGCTGTACACCTTGCACAAGACCCCATCGACGCTGCAGGGCGTACAGCCGACCTTGACGCGGTTATCGATGTCGCACAGAGTCGGGCGGTTTTCGTTGCGCTTCTCCTTGCACCGCACACAGCAGCTCAGTTCGAGGTCATAGCCAGGGTACGTCGGCCGCGAGTTGGCGAACCGTCGCTGCCAGTACTCGCCGCCACGCGCCGTGCAGATGTGGTTCGGATCGATGAGGTTGCGGTACTTTGTGCACTGCGAGCACTCGATCTCGGCGGCATGGTCCGCGTCGCAGGGCCGGCCCTGGTCCCCAGCGGCGCGGCAGTGGTCGCAGCGACCGTCCGGTGGAACATAGAGGAAGGGACGCCGTCGGACGAGGGCTTTTGTGGAGGCTTTGCGCGGCGGCGGCGGCGGCGGGAGCTTGGTGTTCTTCTTCCCCTTCTTTTTTTTATTCGGCCTCGCGGCCTCCTCGCCTTCTTCGTCCGGCGAGCGCTGGCGCTTCGGGGGCGACGCTCGGGGGGCGCTGAGCATGTACGTGCAGCGGATTCTCGCAACGACACAATGGCTGCAAGGGTCGTGCCCCGAGCAGTGCGCTCTGGTCTTCCGGCAGTTGTCGCACTTGCGGATCCTGCCCTGGCTCGGCGGTGATACGGCCTCGGCGTTTTGCCCACCGGACGGCGGGTCGTGCTCCGGCTCCGGTGGGAGGACGTGGCTGCTCGACGCGAACCCCTCCGTCGTCGGGAACGGCGGCTCTGGCTGTGGCACGTCCGGCAGGAGTGAGTTTGCATAGACAAGGGCGGACAGATCTATGTCTTCCTCCACGATCAAGTCCTGGGGGTTTATGTAGGGCTGGATTTGTTGTTCTGCGAGTGGATCTGGGTAGAGGTATTCCGGGGGATTCGGATTTATATGCTCGTCGACCGGCTGCTGCTGTTGGACCCCGTCGTCCTCGTTGGCTGCAGGCTGCTGGAGTCTGTTGAACGTCGGGAGGGCAATGGTTGCCGGCACCCGGTTAGACATGGTTAATCGTACCTATCGTGCTCAACAAGTGTTGGGCCGGGTGCACGAGTGACTGTTCAGGCCGGTTTGCTGCTCTGTCTAGTGAACGACTTGATTGGCGTTGTTCGAGTCTAAGGGCGGCCCCCCAAAATTACAGATACGATGTACGGTCTTATGTCTTTCCAGAGGCTATAGATATTCGTAAGAGCTTGGGAGTTGTCGTCTCTCCAGCTTCTTCCTTTCACGAACGAGGGCTCACTCTCCCGTCTTATTTCACGACTTCTCCTTGCGGGGGAGGTTGCCCTTCGATTGTTCACAGGTATGGTCGTTGACAAAGGAAGACGTGTTCTCGAGTCTCCCTTGTTCAACACTCCTTGTCGAGAGTTGCCGAGAGCACAGGGACATGACTGCGAAGGCATTGTACTAATTTGAGGATAAAGGCCATCTCTCGATTAGAATTGATTGATTTCACTCCTATTCATCGTTCTCGCCGGATTTGGACACAAATTTGGGTGGTGAAAGGAGTGGAATCCGGTATCTAACAACTATTGATGCCGGCACCCCTCTCGCGTTTGACTACCTGTGGATGCGAGACTCATTGGCCTGTCGCCATGGAGATACCAGAGTTTGTATTAGTATTGATGAATATAGTCGCTCTGAACCCTCATAAGGTTGTATGAGTGTATGGCATGTCCTGCATGGCCAGTTCCATGTACAATGTATTCTCGGCACTGACAGTAGTTCTATAGCTATTGAGGACTCTGCAAAGTCAGGGAGCGCAACAACAGGCGTAAAAACGTTGCAGCTCAACAGTTGCCTTGTGAGGCTAAGTTCGCCCGCCATAGTACGCATACCTGCCAACCCGTGACGTCGCTTCGAAGAATCGCATATATTTGACCAATATGGGCCCTTTATGCCTTCTTCTCTGAGGCGGTACGCTGCATGCGCATAGTAAACCCCCCACAACGCTTGGCCAGGGCCGACCATTGCCTTTCGGGCCATAAATCGACGATTTTTACTCATTTGTAGCCAGGAGGCTTTTCAGGGTACTATATCGTGGGCCAGGATGGAGGCAGTTTCCGCGGCTGCCAGAATTGCTGGCTCCTCTCCGTCACGGGGCATTTCATTAGTGGCCTCGTCAAGCTCAACGATTTTGTTCAGTCTGCGCGGAGGCTGCGAATCCGGATAGAGTCCTTGGAGGCCAAAGTTGCGCTCCTTCTCTAAGACTCTGGCCGAAGTCAAGGCTATGGTGCATACTTTTGAAAAAAGACACCTGCCAAGAGGAATAGTGTTGCTTGGGAGTCAAACATCGTCACGCTGCGTTCACATCTCGTACGCTATGGCAAAACGATTGGGCAAGGTCATCCACATTTGATAACACTTTGATTTCCAGGCGACGTAAATCTCTTGACATTATACAGGACGAGGGTCACCGGGGTGTGGTGGATATGGAGTCTAAGTTGACACATCACCGTTCTCAACTTGTCCTCGACATCGATACATTAAACGCGTGAGTCTCGTGAACCGTCTTATGTCAGATAGACTGAGCTAATTGTACACTCTCAGTGCTTCGTCACTTCTTGGCCTTGAGAAGCTCGGTGATGTGCAGGAGGAAATGCAGAGGTCGACGGAATCCAACCTGATGGCGAAGGCGACAAACGAGGAGCTATATGCGTCGATCACCACAGCAGCGGATGCGACCGCACACCTTGACGACCTGAGGGAGCATATCTCAACCATATCTTGTGCCCAGATGGAACGTCTTGAAGGACAGCATTTCCAGACGCAAAATTACGTCGCGGTCTTAAGCAACAGCATCGATAGCCTTGCTGGGTCTATATGTTCCATTGCCATCTTAATCGAACGGCTCAGTCAGACAACCATTCGAGGATCCACGCTTTCAGGGACACGAATTCTGCCATGGAAGGAATTGCGAAGCATGTATTCACCGAGCCTGACCCTCCCCAGCTGCTGGTGGAAACTCTACTGCGAGTCGCCATCCTTGAAGAGAAATTGAATGTTATGTTCAACAGGCCGTTTACCTTGAGGACACCATCACCCGCCATCTCGCGGCCGGCGGCCCTGAAAGTGCAGTTCCAGACTACTAGTTCTGTACGGAATGTCGCAACCTCGCAACATACAAGACTTTTGACGACGCCGGTTCACATCTGCAACGGCAACATTTCCGGGCGACGGGCGTTCCCCCGACCAAGGCAGAGTTGCGAGCCTTGTGCCGCCGCTTCCAAGAGCATTTGCTGAGGGAAACGATTGAGATAGAGCATGGAAGTAGGATTATTGCCTCTCCTCTTGCAGATAGCTGTTGCCTCATGTGAAGCCGCCGTCGAAGCCTGGCCAGAGCTAGGATGACCAGGGCAAGTGAAGCCGATGAAGATTCGGTGCGGCGCTGAGAGCCTTGACGAGAGCCTTCGCGAGCTGGAGTCTGCCCCATGCCTGACATCAATGGAAGCCGAAAGCCCTTGGATGCTTGGACCAAGGGCTCGAGAACACCTCCCCGGAGTATCTCCCCCTTTCCGTTTTAGTCCGGGCTGGCTGGCCCCAATACAGAACTCATCGATGTCGGGAGTATCCTTAGCAATAAATAGGGAGGAGCTCTTCTTCAGCTCACAGACTTCACCATGAATCGCTGTTACCTGGATCGGCAGTCAAAAGTTGTTTGTCAAGTTATTACCAGTTACCTAAAGTCGCTTTGCCATGGGCAAGACTTAGGCAGCTGGCAGCAGCAACAACACAACCATGACGAGTAAAATTTGAACTTATGCTCCGGATCAGAAAAAGGGAGCTTGTCAGAGATCCCACGCAAGAAGCGCAGTTGTTAATTATCAGCGACGGATATATTTCAATCGCCACCCAAAAGTATAGAGGCCGGCCACCTTGCCTCTTATAGTACCCAGCTGGTTAACCTGCCTTCCAGGATCCAGATCCCTGGCCTTTTAAAAACCTCAAGTACAAAAGAGTCAAAGAAATAAAGAAAGAAAGAAAAACATATCTCAGACCTCTAAAGCCTCGCCGAGCTATAGGCTTCAATATCTTCTCATAGCCATTGTGACCAGGCCGTAAAGGAACGTAAGGGTACCCTGGCCAAGTTTTCAACCTTTGAAAATGTAACCCACCAAAAAGTATGCCCGCCTCGTAATGCAAATGATTCATTGGTATCAAGGAGTGTCGTGAAGATGTCGTTAAGAGCAATGCTATATCATAAGTCTTTCTCATGCCAAAGGCCAAATTGAGAGTCATAAGTGAGCCTCTTAAGCAAAAGACCGTGGCAAATATTACCGACAAAGTATATATAAACCAGCGTTATATGAGCCCAGGACATGTTGTAGAATGACTGAAATTAGATGAACAAAAGAGCCAAAAGCGGCGTGAGGATGGTAAGTAGGATAGATGTGGTCGGTTTCGCCGCAGTTGCTGTGGGGACGACAACAGGACCGGTGGTGCCGTTGCTTGGCGACAAGATGGTGGTGGAGGGAGTCTGTGTTCCGGGTGTTGTTTCGGAAGCTGAACCGCCTGCTCCACCGGCTGTGGTTGATGGAGTGCCGGAGCTGGAGCCAAAGACGCTGGACGCGGAGGGACTCGAGCCAGTGCTGCTGGTTGTGATACTAGACGAGACCGTCGGGGTTATTGCTGGAGAAGGTGACGACTCGCTTGCTGAGATGCTTGCAGGGATGCTTGAGAAAGCGCTTGCGGAAGCACTTGCAGAGGCGTTCGTGAAGTCGCTGCTGGTGGAGGTAGAGACACTGCCAGCTTCGGTACTAGACAAGGCTGTTGTTGATACAGTCAAGGTAGACTCAGGTAGACCTGTTGAGGGAGTATCGGTTATGGTCGTGGTCCCAGAGGTGACGATGGCCGTTGATGTCGTCTCGGATGCTGTAGACGACGCCTGTGTAGTCTCCGTCGAGCTGACAATCGATGTCGCCGAAGATGCGGCTATGGCCGTAGTGCCAGAGGTGAAGGTGATTGTGGATGACTCGACAGGGGTGGTAGTGGTAATGTCAGGGATTGGAACCGCCGAAGTCTCCGTAGAACCGGCGTGTTGGCTGGCCGTGGTCAAGGTCACCGAAATTTGCTGGCTTTGAGGCGGCAATATGGTAGCAGAGGACGGGTCCTGAGGAGCCTCGCCTTCACAAAAGGAGATAAACTGCTGGAACTTGGGCTCGATGTGAATTCGTAGGGTCTCCTTTCCATCACCAGTGTCGTTCTCCTCGACACAGGTTCTGCATGCGGCCAGATCGGTCAGAAAGGCAGACCCCGCCAAGCAGATAGTTGGGACCTTGCCAACGGCCTGAACCTCAATATAGCAGTTGTTGCATCCATCGAAGCAAACGGCCGGGGCAATAGTAAAGTCACGCTTATTGAGGAGAGAACGGCGCCCATAGCCCTTGCTCTCCTTGTGGTTTTTGGGAGCGTACTGGCCGACCTCAGGAGAAGAGATGGGGGCTGGAGCAGGTGTCACAGTGGGCTGGGCTGTGGGAGGGAAGTGCGTGAGCTCAGTTGCCGAGGCCCAGTTTCCGGTTGTGATGGTGGTCTTCTTGTAACCATGCTTGTCCTTCACCTTGGTAACAATGATTTCATAGTCAAAGATGTCGAAGGGGAGTCCGAAGGCGTTAGGGTTAAGGTTAAAATAGCCATCGTTGGGCGGGAAGTAGTGCGTCTCGTTCTCTTTCCACGCGGCCAAGGTGTAGGGCGGTGCAGGAACGCAGTCTTTAGGATTGCAAACATATTCATTCGCCGGCGACTCAGCCCACAGGCTGCAGCCGGCGGGCTTGGCAGGGTTACAGACGTATCCAGGCCGACAGCCCCAAGTGCGGTTCGACTTGGGATTGAAGTCGACGACGGGGTTGAAACCAAGAGTGTTGGTGGGAGCAGGGCAAGCCGTCTTGTCCTGGATCTCGGTATGAGTAACGGTCGAAGGAGGGAGAGTCAGAGTAATAGGCGGAAGCGTCAAGGTTGAAGTGACGACAGACGTCGGGCCAGGGATGACGCTCGTGAAAGTAACTCCGTCTTCCGTGATTGTGATGGTGGAAGCAGGAATGGTTTCCGTTAAAGCTGTCACCACAGTTGAGCCAGGTAAAGTGGTAGTAGAAGGGGGCGAAACAACGGTGTCTGTTGTTCGGAGGGTCAAGGTCGATCCCGGAAGCTGGATCGTTGTGACCTGTCCTGCAATTGTCGAGACGATTGTAGATCCTGGTAATGTAATTGTTTCGGGAGGCTGCTGAACTGTGGTAGGAACCAATGCGGTGGCGTTCCTGGTGACGAATGAGATAACTGGAACTTCGGAGACGATTGTTTGAGTGCTGGTGAGAAAGGAAGTCGTCCACACCGTCCTCTCATCCGTCACAGTGAAGGGGTAACTTGTTGACACAGTGATGGTCTCGCAATAGGTTGTGGACACGAATATGGTCGTGGGTGATGTGTATTTCTCAGTCAAAGTCGCTGTCACTGTAGCTGTAGCTGTCTGTGTCTGAACTTCCGTAAACGAAGCAGTGACGGTCGCAGACGTAGTTAGTATAACCGTAATGAGGAAGGTGGAGATGGTCCACGCTGTTGTCGTTGCGGTATGGTTGACTGTGAGAGTATAAGGGATGCTCGTGGTGTAAGTAAGAGTCGATACGACTGTGGTTGGGGACACGGTAACGGAAGTGACTATAGCGGTTCTGGTCACCGGCTGGGTGATAGTTGCCGTATCAGTGAATCGTTGCGTGTCGGTGAACCGCTGCGTGTCCGTGAGTTTCTGTGTCTCGGTGAATATCTGTGTCTCAACCCCCTTCTGGGTTTTAATTATAGTTCAAGGCACTGTAAAACTCTCCGTATAGGTCTTCCATATGGTGGTTGTCCTAGTTTCACAGACCGAGGGATGGGCTCGCTTTTGCTTGCCATAGCCGCCATAGGATGTCGGCGCCGCATACGTTGGCTCTGGTTCGGCAACGGGTGTGCACCTGACCAACGTTAGCTGACTTTATTCCTGGAAGCATCCTGTAGATGGCAAATAAAGTAAAGTCCAGTGTCTTGTGTTGTGCTATCCTCGCCTATGTCTGGTGCTATTCGTGTAGGGGTCGGGTAGATCCGGTGAAGAATCAAGGGGTGTGTTGTACTGGGGTTGACCACTTACAGAGCTACGGTCGTAGTCACCGGATAGGACTTGGCCAGAGTTTGAGTATGGAAATCCGTAACAGTATAACCTTGAGTCGTAAAAACCGTCTTCGTGGAAGCCGTGGTGATTCTGCTTTATGTCAGCCTTGGATTGCAAATTCTTATGATAGAAAATCGACTGACGTGGAAGTAACGGGTTCTTCCTTCGTCACGGTTTTCGTCTCCGTAACCGTGACGGTCTTGCCCCATGGGCATTTGGAGCTCCAATGCTCGCAGTCATCGGTATATGTGTCATAGATTGGCGACTTTTTTTCTGCGTCTGTAGGAGTAGGCTCCGGTTGAGCCGCAACAGAGGAAGAAGGTTCGGAGACCAGTGTAGACGTGGGCAACGACTCTGCTTCGGGTTGAGACGAGAAAGAAGGTGAAGGCGATGGGCTGGGATAGACTGAGTATTGTACTGATGCATCAAGGTAGGAATCGTTCTGCCTGGCGTACACTCGAGTGTCATGTTGCCCCGTAATGCTGGCGGCGAATGCCCCAAAGAGCACAAGCGACGTCAAGCGCATGGCGTCTGGCTGAATCAAATGAAAGAATTTGGATATCCCAATTGCCCGAAATCAATGATGCATACAAGCTTGTCGCGTTTACAATGGCGGTCTAACGAGCGTGGGATGACGGCTCTTTGAAGTTGAAGAGGCATAAGAGAGTGCCGTTTGGGGACCGAGGGGGGAGCAGACTCGAAGAAAGTAAGAGTGGTACCTCGAGCCTCATATGTATGTATCTATATATGTATGTATGTACAGTGATATGCAGCGAGGAAGAGGGGAGGCTGAGAGCTGAGTTGGTAATACAGCCTTACCAGAGACTAGGGAAACTGACTTCAACAGCAGGATGATATTCCCCGCAAGCTAAGGCCAGAGGAAGTAACCAGTACCTTGTAAGCCGCCCGATATAGCGTCCAGTCCGCGGGGGCCGCGTGTAAGATGGTGTTGACAAAAGCTGGGTGGTCTATAGGCTCGGCACCTTGCCAACACGGTCCAAGAGAGTAAAAGGAGGCCGTTGGCTACTTAAATGGGGGGGTGAAAGGGACCAAGGTTACGAAAGTACCCACGAAAGTACCCAACAACATGGGGAGCTACCTTGAGCTCTGGATCCTCATTCTCCTCGTGTGCTGACGTGCTACACGGAAAAGGGGCGTGGCTCGGACGACAGTCGAGGGGAAACGAGATGCGGATTCGTGCTATAGAGTTACACTCGACAGACATCGGGAACTGCTAGAGGAGGGATGCAATGGCCCACCAAAACCCTGGCCAGAGCTGCATAGATGACGGCAGGGATATCAACCGCAGTTGACAAGCCACTGCCTCGCAAGGCCGGCGAAATTCAAGCAGAGGTCGGGAGGTAGCGACGACTATAGGATTCAGGAGCGGACCTAAGACGGCAAGTGCCAAGAGCGAGGGAGAGAGCTGCGAAGACGGACAAACTTGGTCACCTCGTCCGGTTTGGTACGCGTCCTGGGAGTGATTGTACACATAGCACGGCAAAATATGCCCGCGTTCATGGCCACCGGATGGCATGTGCAAGCTACTGGGGCGCAGATAAGGTAGTATCGAGCCTGGTGGAAATACTGACCTAGATGTCAGATCCCAGAGGCAAACTGGCATATGGACTCGAGCCAGGCTTTGGCCATGGCCACCCCCGTCCGGATTGATGTACAACAGTGGGTCAGGCAAGAGAGGAAGGCAGGGGTGACGAAGAAACTCCTTGTCAATGAGTACGTAGGTAGGCAAAGAAAAAAAAGCCCAAGGCTGTACTTGATGTACGTTGCTGTGCGTATGCTCGTCCCAGTCACGTTAGGCGTATGGGATGGGATCGGGCGTCGGCCAATGTCGACATGGTCCACGACCAGAGAGACTCATGCACGTGCAGGGGGCTTTTGCCGCGACAGAGGACGCGAGTGGTCGGCCCCTGCTCCTTCTTAGGTGAGAAGTGACTATCGCACTGCATGCCGGGTCGAAGCCTTGGTGCATAATTGCCTCGCTGGATCAGCACAGGTCTCGAGAAGGAAGTGGAAAAGATGGAGACGGCAGTTGATGTACCTTAACAGCAGTCTTGTCCGTAAACGAGATGCTGGGGGGTGGTAGAGATGTGGGAAGCGAAGCGCGTGCAACGGTTGTGGGCCGGCGCGGGGAAAGAATGATTGAAGATCATCGGCCCAAGACGCATGCGACACAGCTTCCATTTTGACAGACAGGTACGTACGTATGGCAGGAGCCCCAATTTTGGCAGGTTCGGTGTGTGATAAGTAGTATAAACAAGAGCCAAGAGCCATAACCCTGTTAAGTTGAGCCAACTCGGTAAGCTGGCTGGAGCGAAAGGTCCGAGTGTTCAGAGAACAATGGAGGATGGGATTCTGGGTCTGACAAGACTTCACGCAAGGGCCGTACTGTTGCGTTGGTGTCGTCGGCATTTGCAGCGTCAAGAACAAACGGAAAGTGAATGCGGGCCAGCTCATAGAACGCCTGGTGGTGGGTTGGCCTTGCGAGACGGGTCCGGTTATCTGTTGATCAGTTCATCTTCCAACCATATGCACACGAGAGGATGGAGGTCGCGGCTGAGGACCTGTCAGCACCAATGTTGGGCATGAGATATTTGAAGTTTTATTTTAGGATCGTTGGGGCTTGGGTCTGATCTATGACATGATGCTTGTCCGTCCATTGATGGCTGGCTTCCTTCCCTGCCTGCCACGCCTTCGAGCCCCACGCGAACCCTGGTTCGACGAGACATGTATCGGTCGTGCTATCCTTGTGCAACGGCATTGGACTGTGGTGGGGAAGGCAGGCAGGCAGACAGGCAAGCATAGACGGACCGGTATCCGTGTACTGAAGGCAATCGCGATCAGGCTAGAAAGGCTGTCAACGAAGATGAAGTCTGCGAGGGTGTAAGCGGCAGAGGAAGGAAGGTACGTAGTAGAGTTGATCAGGAACAGGGGGTAGGGATGGGGGGGAAAGTGAAAATAGAGATCGACTAGGACAGAAGGAGCTTAGCACGAACACATGGGATCCTGGGAAACGTGCCTTCGCACTATGGGAGGAACTGCTCACGTCTTAACCTGGCAGCCTGGATGTGGAAAGAGGGGTGAATGGGCAATTGTAGGCTCTTTCCGCCAGCTCCAGCCACCAGCTCTTACTAGGTAATACCTGCTGCGTGCCCACCTCGTTTAAGGTAGCTTCGCAATCTTCCCATTCGTTGGAAGCCACGATTGCTCCATCAGAACCACCTACATAAGGTTTGGCGCTTAATCTGTTGTCGCTCGACGCAGCTTGTTGGCCTTTGTTGTTTCCTTCGTGTTTTCCACGGATACATTGTTCCTTTTCCCCGTTCCTCCAGCAAACGGTTCGACCCTTCAACACCAAACGGCTTTCTTTGTGTTGTAGGTAGCTTTCTCTGCCGGTCAATCTCGCTTCTCCGTTCTGAATGCTAACGAGAAATGATAGTTGCAGCCAATCTCACCCACCGATACTTACTCCTTCACCGACTGTCATTCATTGTTGCCAAGGATTCGTCTTACTCGGTTCCATATCCCACGGATGACAGCTCCATTCTCCTCCTCGACTGTAACAATAAGATCACGCACAATGAGCAATAAAATTAAAAAAAAAAAAAACCCCGTGTTCCCGATCCTAGCCCGAGCTTGCAGCTCCAACTACACTGGTCCTATCCATACCTCGCTGTGTCAACTTGGCAGCCCATCTATTGACTGACTTGCAAATGCTCACGCGTGATCCCCTGTGACAGCCACTGCCACTACACCATTATCCGTGCATCCTGATGCCCGGCCTGCATCCGACATGGGAAAGAGGGGTGTGCGTCCAAATGGCATTTGGAACCTCATCCCGCTTGCTTGCGCCGCCAAATCCTTGTCCTGACTCTTTCGATTAGTTAGGTATACTACGTAGGGATGCGACTCCAGGTTTGTCCGGCTTGTCCGAGTCATCTTGTTGCTTCGACTGACCTGCCTTACATAGTAACAAGTAGATGGATACATGGTTTCTGCTTATTGTATCCTTCCAAAGAATTCATGGCAACTGCTATCATGCTATGGCAACTCTTGCAAGGTTTCATCCGCTCTTGCTGTGGGATTTTCTTGCCCGAGGCCGGCGTCCATTGCTGCAGGCTGTCTGGTCACGGTCTTTTTCTTTGAATCCAACAACAACACATGTGTAACACCATCGGCCAACGCCAACAGCCCTTGCTTTGTAGGCAGGCCAAGGCTGCCGCCCCCCCTGAGCTTGATTGCGTCCTCAGATTGAAGTTTACAGGGGGGTCAGCCTTACACAACTTGGCGGGTCTCCCGGTGGCAACAATCTGACCACTTTCTCCTCAACCTTGTAAGGTGCCTCATTCGCGTTCATACCATCATCTCTACCTTCGTCTGTTGCTTCTGCCTCAAACAATCAAGAACAATTCTGGGCGTGCTATTGGTGTTTCCCTTCGGTCATGAACACAATCTAACTATCAGCCACAAGACCTTTCGAGCAGAGCCGCTCATCACCTCGCAGGCGGTTCATTCACCATTCACACGCTGCCTCCCCTAGGTAATCATACCGGCCAGCCGCGATGCGCTGAGGCAACAACTGGCGACGTGCTTTCTCCCCTATCGCTTCATCTTTATAGTGACTTGACTATAGTATCAAGCCATGGTGAACCGGCTTTTTCGTGGACTTGCAGCCCTTGTTGGCTTCGTGGCCGGGCAATATGATGGATGAGACCTTGAAAAAGGCCAAGTAAGCGCCGAGATGTGCTTTTGGTATTCACCGAGAGGTCCGTTACACTATGCCACCGCCAACACTGCGAGACTGACCGACACAATGCTGCTGTTATTCGCGACACACTCTGGCTTGATGGCGGAAGACTTTATTGGACTCCTACCTACCGGGATGGGACCGAGGGAGCCCCCGAAACGTTGGGTCAGTTCGATCGCGCACCAGTCGTGATCGGTTTCTAATAATTCTAGACAACCCCTTGGGTCTCATGTACTCTCTGAACTTCAGCAAGCCCTTTGATAAAACGACAAATATTACCAACCTGATCGTTACCAAGTCGAAAGCTGCAGGGGGGTCCGGGAACGTCAACAGCTTTGCGCCCAACACCATCGACGGCGCGCTCCTTCACAACGACGCAGAATTCTTTCTGTATGGGGGCGTCCTCTCCAAGCGTACAGATGCCTACGGCCCTCCACCCGCCGACAAGGTAATGGCATGGCGTATGCATGCCTACGGCCCAGAAAAACCCTCTTTTCAGAATGGCAGCAGCGACATGGTCACTCTAGAAAACGAGGTGACGCGGTATATCGCCCACGGAGGAGCTGCCAGCGCCCCCTCGGAGAACAAGGCTTGGTACGCAGGTGGCATGCGCTCGCCTCTCTGGGGTGAAATGTACATGAGCAACACGAACCGCTCGTTGAACGCCGTCAATACTTCGAATACCCTCATCACTCTCGACATGTTGGAACAATTGTTCGAAAAATTCTCGAACCAGTCGTTGCCGACCCAAATCAAGGCCAGGGCAAACCTCGAGGTCGTTTGGGTTCCTGTTGGAGCTGAAGGCATTCTCGTCGTTCTGGGGGGCGTCACGTACCCCGAGTATGTCAACTCCAGCCACAAGTCCGATGATGCTTTCAAGAGTGTAAGCTCTCTATCCAGCGCTTGCTCTCATCCTACCTAACATTGCGCATAGCAACAAGAGAGCCCTTCGTTCATGGAGACCATTGATATCTACGACGTCGCCGGTGACAAGTGGTATCAGCAGAAGACCGAGGGGACAAAACCTCCAGCCCTTGCCCGAGGCTGTGCCGTTCTCGCTCCGGCGCAAGATTACTCGAGCTTCAACATATACTACTATGGAGGATATGATGGCATCCACGCCCAGGAAGACTTCAGCGACGATATCTGGGTCCTTTCTATACCTTCCTTCCAGTGGATCAAGCTGTACGAGGGGAAAGCCCTTCATGCGCGCGCTGGCCATCAATGTGTGATGCCCTACCCCGACCAGATGATGGTCGTTGGCGGTTACACGGCGATGCCTGGGAAAGGATCGCCTCCATGCCTCGAGGGAGGGATCATCCAATTGTTCAACCTCTCAAGCGCAGAGTGGCTTGACGGGTACAGCCCAAGTAAATGGTCAAACTACACCATCCCCGCCGCTGTCGTCAGCAAGATCGGAGGCGACGAAAAAGGGACAGCGACTAGGACAAAACCCGAGGGGCCCGGATGGGCAGACCCAAACCTGGAGTCCATCTTCGCGAAGCCGTATGAGACTTCGAAGATCAAGACGTGGTATCCATATACCGAGTCGAAGGAAATTGCCCGCCCCAATGTCCCAACTGGTGGAGACGATGGAGGCGGCGGCGGCGGAACCCCCGAGTGGCTCGCCCCCGTTCTCAGCGTCGTCCTCGGTCTCGTCTTCATCACCGCCATGCTCGTTGGCTGGTGCCTCTGGCGCCGCCGGAGGGTCCTCAGACGCGGCAACGGGGCCGCGACCCAGACGGACGACAACGGCTCTCGCATTATCTCCTGGATGAGGGGTCAACCAAGTGGACCGGCTAAGGCGCCCACCGTCACGACCGAAGAGGCGCCTTCTACTCGAGATATGTCTGAAGTCCGCACACCACTTCAGTTGCGGGCTGCATCACCCGTGCCATATTACTTTGCACATGAGGTGGCCGATAATCAAATTGTCGAGCTTCCAGGTGAGCTCAGTAAATAATTTCTTGGAGTGAAAGTTGCTAACCACACACAAGATACTTCGCCACGTCCCGAGCTTCACGGGATCGGTCTGACTCCCGTCGAAATCATCAACAAACACACCCATTTCGGCACCGGTGCCGGCTCCAGCTCCAACCCCGCCACCACCCACCAGTCATCCTACTACGCCTCCGTCTCCAGCAACGAGAACGCCTCATCCCTCTCCCGTTCTTCCGGAGTCCTCGGTGACCATACCCGCGCTCAGTCTCCCGACCCGGGCCCGCCATCACCGCCGCCGCCCACCCGCCTGCGGACCGCATTGGGTCCAACGTCTGGGGCCCCAGCGACCACGACGTGCGGCATCTGAGGCACCTCAGCGAGGCGACGGTAAGCTCGGCGTCATCAGGCGGCGAGCAAGGCGGGCCGGCGGTGTGGGACCAGCAGCGCGGGATGCCGGGCACGGTGCCTGAGACGCCGACGCCCGGACACCCGAGCCCGCTAGTCCGCCGACGAGGGCGTCGAATGGGGACGATTATATAAGTGCGCGAGTGTTGCCTGTCAGCCCGGCTGGGACGGGGACGTTGAGGAGGAGCGTGTTCCACGAGAGCGAGGACGATATCGGACCGGAAAAGTAGACTATACTACAAGACGAAGTGGGCAGGGCGGCGCTAATAAAACACATCGTCATAAACGTTTCCAATATCTAAACGATATGTCATCATCCCGATATCCAACAGTCCATTTGTCCACATATCGTCGGTTGATCTCCTTCATCGCATCCGCCCGAGACCCCCAAATCTAGTTGGAAGAAAATAGCCGGTGGTGACTGGCGGACTGGTTGATGGGTCAAACGGGACACAAGACCCACCAAGGCAGGAGATATTCACTTCTCTGGCGAGGACCTCGTCGCGACCAGGAGCGAGCAGTGTATACAGTAATCATTCTCCCCAAAAGCGTGCCCTTTTAGTCTCCGAATCAAGGTCTGGCGCGCGCGCGCGCGCCCAACGAGCAACAACCCCGGCTCAGTTCTTCTTCCTCAGAGCCCCACCGTCGACGACGAGGTCCTGCCCCGTCACGAAGCCGGCGTCCATCAGGTACAGCGCCGCGTCGGCGATGTCCTTCGGCCTCCCGGCCCGGTTCGTCGGGTGGTCGTCGACGTCCTTTTCCAGCATCTGCTCCCGCCAGCCCCGCCCCGCCTCGTTGCCCTCCCTGCTCTCGTGCCCAACCTTGATCCGCCCCGGTGCGATCAGGTTCACGCGGATGCCGAGCGCGCCAAGCGAGATGGCCATGCTGTGCATGAGGCCCAGCTGCCCCGCCTTGCTGGCCGCGTAACCCTCCTGGTTTGGGTCCGACTGGTGCGCGCGGAAGGACCCGATGAGCAGGATGCACGGCCCGGCGACGCCCGACCCCTCTTCGGCATTATGCGCGCCGTCCGCCGCGTCCGCCCGCCGCGCCTTCATGTACGGAACGCAGGCCTGGCTCATGGCGAAGGGGCCGGTGAGGTTGGTGTCGACGTACGCCCGCCACTCCCCAAGGGTGTCCGGGTCCTGCATCGTCTTTCCGTCCCGCCAGTACGGGCTCGCGATGCCGCCGTTGTTGATGAGGACGTCGATCGTGCCGCCGAGCAGGTCTCCCGCCGCCGCCGCCTTGACCTTGGCGCGGACGTCGTCCACGTCCCGGAGATTGCAGGTCGCATACGCGAGCTTGCCCGCGTCGTGGTGCGTCTTGAGGTGGACTTTGACCGTGTACTCGAGCTCGTCCTCGTCAATGTCGAAGACGTAGACCTTGTGTCCGGCTTTGAGAAAGTAGCGCGTCAGCGCGCGGCCGATGCCCCGCGCGCCGCCCGAGATGACGACGTTCCTGGACGTCCTTGTCTGATTGTTCAGCATGGCTGTTTGTTCGATGATCCAACGCTGTGAAAAGTGTTGGGGGCAAGTTGTCGGGTCTTCCTCGCGACGAGTGAATCTATGATAATATATAAGAAGCCCGGACGTGACGCTGACGTCACAGTCTCGGCGCAGTATTTGAAGAGCGATAAGGATAGGGGCGAAAGAGAACCGTCATCGTACATGTTCTCGAGCTCATAGAGGCCTTGTGGAGCAGCATCAGATGAAAGGCCAAGTGGAAATGTACTTACTGCCTTCTGCCTTCGTATAGTCAAGCTGTAGACTAGATGTCAGCAGTACCGGTCAGTGGCCAATGGACCATTATTCTTATGAAATGCCACCGCCGTGGCTCGGCAACTAGCAAGGTCAATGTCGACTTGGATACTGGGCTTGTCTTTGCTCTCACCAGCACCACTTCAGCAGGGCAAGATCAACGGTGTTGAGCGATACAAATATGATTATCGTTTCTCGTCTCTTCGCTTATTCGCTACTTCGCGTCGCATAAATACATTATAAACCCACGTAGTCATGCTATGCTTCGCCGAGTCTACGCTGTTTCTCCCTTACGGAGTTGGTGGAGGAGCTGATGCTGGCCTTAGACGACGAGTGCCTCAGCGACCTCTCCGCCAATAATTCGGCGCCGGAGCCGCTTTCCCTGCGGCTGACGCTGCTCTCCCTGGACAGCGGCGAGGGTATCTCGGGAGTGACGGACCTCGACTCGACATGAGGCCGCTTCGGTTTGGACATAGACGCCACCTTCTTCTTTCTCTTGTCCGACGCGTTGGACCCGGTGCTGGCTTTCCTGCTGACGGTGCCGTCGCCGTCGTCGCTAGTGGCCGCGACGGACGGCGCCAAGCTGCGGTTCGAGCTCGTCGAGCTGCGGCGGCGGGTGCGGGAAGTGCTACTACGGCGTCGGTGCTCGCGCTCGATGGCGGCGGCGCGGGGGTGGATCGTTGCCTTCTCCGGCGTCTGTTGGCGGACGGGCGCAGGGCCGGAGCGGTCGATGCGATGCCAGGGAAGCCACCAAAAGATGCCCCAGCGCTGCTTGGCGACTTGGCGATCGCGGGCGGCGAGCTTTTTCTGGATGAGGGCGCGGCGCTCGTTTTCCTTTTCCCAGTATTCGGTGCGGTAGATTTCCCAGTTCTCTCGGAAGGTCGGCGTGAAGGGCTTGGCCAGAAGGAGCAGCTTGACGTAGTCTCCGCCTGGCGCCAGGTCCTCCTCGTGGCCGCCCTTTTCTTCGTCCTCGACCAGGATGGGCATTGTCGGGTGGTTCTCGGCGGTGAGGCTCAGTTCCTTCTCGACCTCACGCAGGACGGAGGGCTCGACGTAGCGGTAGGAGGAGCTCGCAGTGTGGGAGAAAAGTCCGTAGGTTAGGAAGAAGCCGAGAGTGGAAAGGAACTCGGCCCACCAAGAGCGGCGGATGATGACTAGCTTGGAATTGAAGCCGCGCAGACCTCTATTGGAGATGGCAAACCAACGCCGCGGCCAGCGTATGCCTCGCTCCCATATTCCTGTAGCCCAAACCAGTATGGCGGTCATGACACCTCCCATAAAGCAGATCTTTTCAAATGTCTCGACTCCCCAGTAGACGGAGCCGCCAACGCCGCGGCCATCTTCGCGCGGGGCGAAGAAGAGGGCGTACCCGAAGCCGCTTATCCAAGCTGTCAGCAGAGTGAAGAAGAAGGTATGATGGCGGCGGCGGGCGCGGAGCTCGAGGTACTGGGCGCGCAAGGAGGCTTCGAGGATGAGAAGATTCAGGTAGATCATGGACGGAGAGCTCGGGGTGTGGCTCAAGGGGTCGCCTTGCTTTCCAGAGTCGGGAACGACGCCAGTGGTGCCGACGGCGGCCTTAAGCTCCTTGCCCGGGGGCGGTGCGCCCTTGACGAGCGTGTCGAGCTCGTCGGCCATGGTTGCGGGAATAGGAGGAGGGAAAGGGAGGAGAACGAGCTCGGGCGTCCCGAGGGAGGAAAGGGTTTTACGGTGATGCGGCGGTCAGGCCGCTCCGAGACGGGATTTGAGGAGCCTTGACGGCAGCCGGGGTCAGCACTGGTGTGCAGACATGCGCGGTGGTCGGGGACGGGGAGAATTGCTGCACTGCCGTGTTGCGTATGTGTATGCGTATGTGTATGTGTGTGTTTGTGTGTGTATGTGCTTGTATGTAGCCTGCGGAGCTCAGTCGACGTCTGCCGGCGTGCGCGAGAGAAAGAGACAAGGGCGGAATTGGGGAATTTTGGTCGGTGGTCAGATGCCAATTAGGCCGGCCGCCAACACGCTTCAACTAATAACTGCAGGCGGCTTTTGGAGGCGGAAATTCCGCTCCGCCTGGTGGCAGGTGTGGCCCGTGGGCAGTGAGTGGAGCGTCATAGAGAGGTGGGGTGGCCCGAGCGTAAACGATAAGGATAGCGATAAGGCTTGTTGGAGAAACGGCGGAGAGAGGGAGGGTCCTTCTTTTGACATGTGCAATTTGTGGTTGAAGACATACTAGTAACAGTGGAAGGTACACATACTTTCCTGTCTTGGTCTGTAGGCGTCGCTTACATAACATGGAACCAGATCATCTGCCCTTACTTAGTAGGTAGATATTTACTACCAGTAAAGCCAAGATAGATAGATCTACTTGATTATACCAAGCCTCATTCCCTCGCCTGAGATTCGACACTGCATCGAAGACATCCGCCGAGACAATCGCGAGTGGAGTGAGTGGTAACGAAGCTTCTTCCCATGTCGTATAAATCAAAAAGTCAATGGATGTACAAGGTAGTTCTTCATGCAGGGCATCCAAGGCTGGTGAGTTATGCATCATGAACACATCTTGAAGCCAACTCAATTCATTGTTCGTGGACGGGTAGCCCGTCAGGGGGAATCAGATTGTTGCCTGCATTAGGCAAGTGCTCCTGGATTCCGGACTGCGGACTGCTTACTGCATTAGGTTTCTAGACCACACCCAAAATAAATCAGCCTCAGTCAACGCCATCAAAAGACTAGGAAGCCACCATGCTAATCGTGCAGAAGAGTCGGCGATCGGGATTTACGTGGCCGCTTACCGCCGACACGGCACAATGCAACAAGCCGCCCCACTTCCTCCAACCCGCCAAACTCCGAGTGCTAAGTCCATGAACCGATGGCATGGAGACAGGCTCGCAACCCCTGCAACCCTGCCGCTCAACTGCTCAACAAGCCAGTTGTTTCTTTTTTTCCCCCCCTGGCCTACGATGCTTAGTATCTCTACCTTGCGGATAATGGGCATTACTACGTAGTAGTAGGTAGCGTAGCTTGTCTTTGGCCGGGGTATTGTGTTTCCTCTCACTCTTACGCCCCCCACCCCTCACGACTCGCACTCGCACCCGTCTTGCTCTTACTCTTTCTCTGCCACGTTTGCGCGCGTCACCACTGCCCCTACCTACATACCTACACCTACGCACCACCTACCCTCCTTAACGCCGCCGGCGCGCATACCCAACCGCGCCGCCCCTTCTTGGTAGAACGAACAAGCGAACTCGATCCGATTCCATCCACCATCAGCTCGCTGCTGACGGATGAATCGTCCAAAGTTTCGGAAATTCCGCTCCCCGCCGGGCACGTCCATCCGCCTCTCCCCACGGCCATACTGAACGCTACTTCGTTTTGTGACGCCCATATATAGACGGTCCTTCCCCGTCGCCACCGCCCCGTCAACCGGCATGATACACCAACAAACCGCTTCTACCTTAGTCAACGGGTCGCGACTTAAACTTGCTTCCTCATTAATTACTTCCTCCACCACCGTCAAGTCTTCCACCCCCAGCATCCGCCCCTCCTCTGAAGACTCCGTTCCTCGCCGATCTCACCAGACCATGGCCGCCGCCGCCGCCCCTCCCTCCGCGCCCACCGCGACGACACGTCCCCCGGGTACCTATTTCCCTCTCGGCTACAAGGATGCCGTCTACCAATGGGTGAGATAACCAGCAGCATCTTTTACTTAGTGTCGTTCCCGTTCATTCCGCTGACGAGAGCGTCTGCAGTGGACAAGTGTAACTCCCCAAGTCGCCGAGCGGAACGTCCTCAGCCACATCCCCTACCTCAAAGAAGCCCGCGAGAACGCCTCCCTAGATTCCGACAAGGCGTCGGACCCTTTTGGCCCGCGAGTATGGAAGTCGCAGATGGTCGAGCTCTCCGGGAAGAACCGCGCCCTAAACGAGTACTCCGTCGAGCGTGTCGGCGAGGACGTCGACAACAACCTCGTCATCCTCCACGGCTACGGTGCCGGGCTCGGTTTCTTCTACAAGAACTTCGAGCCCCTCTCCCGCCCAAAGGGCTGGAAGCTCTACGCCCTCGACATGCTGGGCATGGGCAACTCCGCAAGGCCGCCTTTCAAGGTCTCTGCCAAGGACCAGGAGGGCAAGACGGCCGAGGCCGAGGCCTGGTTCATTGATGCCCTTGAAGAGTGGCGGAAGAAGCGCAACATTGACAAGTTCACACTCATCGGCCACTCCCTTGGCGGCTACCTCTCCATCGCCTATGCGCTAAAGTACCCCGGCCACCTCAAGAAGCTCATCCTTGCTTCCCCTGTCGGAATCCCTGAGGACCCGTACGCCGTCAACTCAGCCATGCCCGAGCCCGAGGAATCGACATTCCAAAACGAGTTCACACAGGACCAGAACACTGTCACAAGCGACAACCAAAACTCCATCACGTCCCGCGCCAGTAAGAGCCATGAAAAGAACTCCAACAATGCGCCGAAGCGTCCTCTGCCGGGCTGGCTCGTCTGGCTATGGGACGCCAACGTCTCCCCCTTCAGCATCGTCCGCTTCACCGGTCCCCTGGGCCCGCGGTTCGTCTCTGGCTGGACCTCGCGTCGCTTCAACCATCTCCCCGAGGCTGAGTCGCAAACCCTGCACGACTACGCCTTCTCCATCTTCCGCCAGAGGGGCAGCGGCGAGTACGCGCTGCCCTACATCCTCGCCCCGGGCGCATACGCCCGCAGCCCCATGGTCAACCGGATAGACGGTGTTGGCCGGCAGATCATTGAGAAGAATGGCGAGAAGATCAAGGAGACGGGTGTCCCTGTCGTCCTGATGTATGGCGAAAACGACTGGATGGACGTTGCTGGCGGGTACGCCGCAGAAGAGAAGCTTAAGCAGGCGAAATTGCAGGCCCTTCTTAAAGGGACTGACGAAGAGAAGAGGAGGGAGAGGGGGTCCGCCAAGGTTCTAATTGTCCAGAAGGCGGGACACCACCTGTACCTCGACAACGCTGACCAGTTCAACGACTTTATATTGAAGGAGCTGGAAGAGACGCAAAAAAGCGAGGTGTAGATGTATTTGTTCTTGGCATGGTTCGATGGACAGACTGGCGAGCTACCCAGTGACGTCTGTCAAATGGGGTTTCTGATTTTGAAAGGCGTTTTTCTTGGGAGGACGGTATAGCATTGCATGATCGAATACAGCTCGGGCCTGAAACGGCCGATGGGAAGATATCCAGTGGGGAGCGTTTGGCTTGGCCATTAGAGCCTGTTTGGCGAGCTTATATAGATGGAGATCAAGATTTTGAACGTTTTCTATTTTGCCTGCACAGGTTTCGTGTGGATATGTGAGGTGCCCTTTGTCTATTCTTGCCAGTCGCTCGCCATGGAGCTCAGGGGTCTCGGTCAGCACCGGACCACGCCGGCCCCGCAGGCGACTTCATCCTCGTTCCGCCCCGGTTTCTTGGGCGCAACCTGGCCCGGCTTAGTAACACGAGGTGTCCAGCGATATATATAAAAGGTCAAAGTACCGCCAAGGAATCATGTGAGTGTGCTCCCATCATCCTAGGTTGAAACACGGCCGCCTAAAACGCCATTGTCTTTCTGAGGATGTGTGATTTTGGGGGACTTCTACAACCAAATATGCCCTTCTAAGCACTGCAGAATGGTGGCAGCACCTGGCGGAAGAGGTATCCATCTACCTCGTCTATCTATTAGCAGAACACAGCGCAGTTACAAGCCTACGGTCGCTAGGCTCCTCATATACATGGTGCCAAAAGGCTCATACGCCTCATAGGTCGCAGATCCTTTAAAAGTGGCGATACTTCGACTTCCTATGCTCTCAGTTTACTTCGTTGATCCAAGCTTGTATATATATTCACAAGGAATCTGCCGAAAAACTCTCCACATTCTCTTCAAGAAATTCTTGCTGTTGTTTGCTTGCTTCTCTTTCGCTTCCATGTTTTCAACTTGGCATACAAATAAAATCATCAGCAACTTTGCGTCCCCCCCCCCTTCCCTATCTTCCACCAACACATAAGTAAAGGAGCAGCTCATTGATGGACAGAATACTCTTCATCTGTTATCTTCAAGTCAACATTAGTCCCGCCATCTTAACTTCTCCCTTCACGTAGCCGGTTGGTTCAATGAGGCCCGCAGATCCTCTCACGCTACCCCTACTAAGGGTATCGTAACCCTTCGTCTCAGCTTCAAAGATCGCTTGGGACAGCCATGATGCCTCCCACTGATCCACAAAGCTGGTTAAGCGAGGTCAGCGGCTTTCCATGTTGCCCCCATGACCCCCATTGAAGGCATCGTGATCTTCCGTCTCAACCTTGGGATCGCTTGGGTCAATCAAGATGTCCATTGCTAATTCACATGACTGGTTACGCGGGACCTGTAGGTCTCTCGCTACCTGCAATGAGGGGATCGTGACCTTTCATCTCAACCTTGAGGCTCGCTTAATACAGTCACGATATCTCTCTATGAATCACGGCCCACCCTGAATCAACTTCTGCGTTCTATATAGAAGCACCATTTCCACCCCCTTCCACACTTCTTCAACCCAGTCACTGAAGGCATCTTACCCAATCCACAAGGCATAGCAATAGAACAATACCTTTCATAAAGCCACTCATTATTGCGACACATTAACGTCTGCCATTAACATTCACTATTACGGCTGCCTCTCTCTTTATGCGTCACCAGTCCGGCTTACAGGGCCTACCTACGACGCGTAATCATTTATCACCAGCTTCACTTTGCTATTCACCATCGCCGCCAGGGTCTTCTCTCTACAAAATCAAGGGTCATAGTGGGAATTATCAGCAATTGTCGCCCATCATCGACTTCATCACCACCTCACTCCGGTTGAAAGCCACCAAGCATTCCAAAACCCTCCATGAGGCAGCACTCAGCAATAATATATATAGCCAGACACTAGTAAGATGTCCGGTCCCTATTCCACCGACTTCTCTTTTCTCGACGGCCACCGGGCCCCGTATATCTTTGAGGACAATTTCAACCAAAGCGTATTCCCCTCCTTCTACCAGTACGAACAGACACCAAGCGCATCCCAACCCCTATACCAGCCCCAGAATCACGAAGCTCACCCCCAGGCCCAGCCGCCTCTGGCCCACGACGGTCTCCCTCCCACCAAGCGTCTCCGATCCAGCACCTGCAGGCAACGCCACACCGCCTCCTGGACCCGATTCCCGACGGCTTCCCGCTCGACGACCCCAGACTGTGAGCCGCCCTACCACGCGCGCATCTTCAGTCCCGAATCCCTCCCGGGCGGCTTCTCCGACGTCCTCTCCTTGTCCCTCTCGATCCCTGACCCCGTCGGCCCCGAGGAGCGCCTCCGTCGCCAGCACGAGATCAGGCACATCTTCGCGGAGACTAAGTCGACGACACTCCCGCCCCCCTCGCCGTTCGCCAAGCGTCCGAGCCCGTCCGCCGCGCCCGACTCCCCCACGGACGTCTACCGCATCCGGGCCCCGCCGGCACGCATCAGCATCCTCCCGATGCAGCCCAAGCGGTCCCTGGGCGTCTTCGTCCCCGTCGCCGACGCGACCGCGGGCGCCGAGCGCGAGGCGGCGGTCTCGCACAACAACAACCTCGCGGCCGCGCGCCTCGCCGACCTGAAGCGGCGCAACAACGCCGCGGCGCTGCGAGCCGCAGCCGCAAGGAGCGCGGCCGTCGCGTGTTAAGCTTCTACACTGGGATTTGTTGGTGTACGCCAGAATTAAACTGTGGGCGACCTTACGCTCGACACCTACTAGTTCCCTGTATCTTCACGTGAAAACCTCTTGCGCTTGGCGGCTCAAGCTCATCAAGCTAAGGGATCTCTCTGGGTGTCTGTTCATCTCCTCTCTAAATCAACGGTCAGTAAGTGGTTCAAACACCACCTTCAATGTCTGATGGGAACAGCAGTAAAACCAATAAGGATCGTAACTCGACAGCGCGGCGAGGACGCACCTGTTTTAGAGGCGATCCCTGTTCGAGACGCGGACCTACCCATGGACTCGTAGGCAGTATGGCAGGCCTGGAGCGCCAATGTTAGAAATCACTCCCAGGTCATTCCATCCGAACAGCCTAGTGCATGAGATTAGGCATACAGCATGTATGCCCTGCGAGAACTAAGCACGCCATCACAAAGCCTATCTTTTTATTACAAGGGTTCATGCTGTCTTCGAACTAATTTAATAGGGCCTCACGTTGAGCGACGCGCTGCGGGAAGCCGCAGCCCGCAAGGAAGCGCGCCCTCGCGTGCCGCACCGAAGGAGCTCTCGCGCGCGACGGCCCAGATGAACTGGTGGAAGGCGCGGGCAGTGTCGCTCGGGGGCGCACGCGGGCGAGTGGGACGCCCTGCCGGCGCGGGCGGTGCGCGAGGCCCTCGTGGCGGACTACCGGGTCGACGTCACGGACTTCAGCCGCGACGGGCCCGACGAGCTGGGCATCGCCAAGACGGCGGCGGCCAAGAGGAAGAAGAGAAAGGCGGCGGTGACGGCGTGACAGCGTGTCGAAAGGGCGCTTGGCGGGCTTGCTGGGCGGAGTTGAAGAAGGGGGGGGGGGTTGAGAGAGCTGAGGTCGGTCTCCTTTCTGTTCTTATATGTTTCGGCCTGCTTTTTGGTTTGCCTTGAGGGGGGAGATGCATGCGAGCTAATGATGGGAAGTTTCTACAAATATCCGTAAGGGAGCAAGTTGGAAAATTGGCGTTAGTTCATGAAGAAACTAGTTTCGAAGCAGACTGCATGCGTCATGATTGCTCACATTGACTATGGCGGACAAACCCGAGTGCGTTTATACTAAAGCGCCCTTCTTTATCCATGTCTTGAACCGCAGCATAGACGACTCTGCTTAGAGTTGATTGAAGTGACCATATGGTCATGCTTACCCGCCAGGCAACGATTGTTGGCAACGCCTTGTTCAAATATAGTATCCACACCGTTTTCGAATGTTTTCGGATTTGTGGAATATCACATCCGCAGTCAATATTGTAAAAACAGCTGAGTCCCTGTATAAACCCTCAACAGAGAGACCCTTTTGCGAAACATTAAAAGACCCTGAAGATCATCAAGCCCAGCTACCAAAAGAAACCCGTGGTATCTCTCGTCAAAATGCACCAAACGAAGCCCGGCCCCATTGTCTCTCTTCCTTCTGACGAGAGACGAGCAACTACACAGTCAGAAGACAGCGTCTGCGTATCTCATCCATCGTCCTTTCACAAACCCAAACGCCGGCCATTATCCAGTCCAGCCTGGTTCCCAAGCCCCCGGTTCCCTTTCCATGTCTCAGATGGCCATTTCCATTACTTTTCCCTTGTTGGCACGGTTCCTTCTCATGTGTTGCGGGCCCGACGGTTGGCTTTCACCGCCACCCCCGGCCCGGCCCACTGCCCGTTGATAGATTGGCTATGAGCGCGACTTGCGCTCGGCCTTGATGCTGCCCATCTCGGACTCGTGGCCCGTCGCGACGCCGTAGCAGTCGGGGTCCGCGACGCACCCCTTGATGAAGTAAAACACCACAATGCCCATCAAAAGCCTAATAATCTTCACGTTAGCCAACTCTCGTTCCAGTCTCGACCACGGCTTATTATACGCTCCAAGACGCGGCAAGTCCCACGAGGGTTCAACGACGTACCAGTTGATGGCACCGACGGCCGCGGCGCCAGCCATGCTCCCGCCGTACCGCATCTCCTCGGTGGTGGGCCCGAAGCAGGTCCTCCCGATGCACGTGTCGCCGAGAAACAGCTTCGCGATGCTCGCGGACCATGCCCAGCCAGCCAGCCAGAAGAGGCAGGTGAGGCCGTAGCCGACGAGCATCACGATGCGGAAGTAAAGGTGCGCCGCGAAGCGCTCTATGGCGATGGCGCCGCCCAGGACGACGATGGTGAAGAGGGCCTAACGAAAGTAAGTGTCAATAAATGTCCTTTTTGTGTGTCTTTTCTTCTTCCAAGTCCGCACCCCCAGCGCCAAGCAATCATTTGCATCGAAAGTTGGTATAGTCTCTGGCGTCCCAACAGGATACGCTCTCCTCCGGACACGAGCGGACATAACAACAGGGAGAGAGAGAAAGAGAAAAAAAAAAGACATACGACGAAGAGCATGAAGCCCGGCGGCCCGGTGAAGCTGCCTGAGTAGATGCCCAGCAGGGACAGGCAGAAGGCGCTGGCGGCGAGGACAGCGAGCGAGAGCACCAGGGTGGCGACGCGGGCGATGGCGAATAAGGACGGCGTCGGCGGCACGCCCTTACCCGTGAGGCCTCTGATGTTGTCTGCGCCTGTCGTCATCTTGGTTCCTTCAGTCGGCTGTCGTGTCGTGTCGTGTCTTGTCTCCCTCTCTCTCTTCTCTTGGAAATCGACTAGGCGCGATGATGCGTATGTAAGGAGCGGAACCGGGGGTTATCGAACCGAGTTAAATCGTTTCCACTTGGGACTTGCGTTTCTTGACTGGTAATTGGAATAACGGAAGATGGGAATGTGAACTCTTGCCGTTCTCGGTGGAAGTATACAGGCTCGTCCGGGGAAAGAATAAAGAATAAAATAAACAAAGGTAGAAGATGGACAAATGGTAGCAACGTGAAACAGAAACCCTCCAGCCAGATGAATCCGATCGCGCGCTGGAAACCTCGGTTTCCTTATACCTCTCAGGCTTTACACACTCCCTACCGTTCACCCCTTCAAACATTGCTCAGCCCGTGGTCTTGCATGACAACGGCCCCGGTCCCCTAGAGATCTGGCGAAAAAGGAATAAAAATCGACATCTGAACTCCTGGCTTGCGCCACAATACGACGTGCGTACCTTCCTTGTAGCCCGGCCGTGCAAGACCAACACGTCAGTGCCCCCCTCTTCCCCCCCTGGTGTGGCAGCTCCTTAAAATCCCTCCCAGGCCTACCATGCAGTCCCAAAGGGCTGAACACACATACCGCACGTTGGGGGCGTCAGAGCTGGGATAGGTACTACAGGTACCTACCTATGTAGGCACAAACGCAAGCCTCTCGGTTCATGGATCGACCGGGCTCCCATCTCTCTCCCCTTTCGGATTCAGGAACGCGCTGGGGGAAAAGAAAGGGGACGCATCGATGCATAAAGTAGTAGTCTAATTGTTCCCATCCTCTATCATTTGATTGGTCGAGTCAACAGGACATGTCCTAGGCATCGCATCGTACACCCCGTACCCAGTCATCACGGCAGTGCAGTGCAGCCCCCCCTGGCATTTCAAGACGTCCATCACTGAACGAGGTTTAGTGGCTGGCCATGTGCCGTGCCGGCCGGCCATGCGCGACCACCCTTCTCCGACTGCTCGTGTTGGCTCTCGTTGGGCCTGGTTTGGTTGGCAACAGCTTTAACCAAGTTTCAGAAGTCATCGAGCGGGTGGGCCCCCTCGTCCCTGGTTTCAATGCAAGACAGCTTCAGTATTGACCGTACCTTATGTGATTCCCCTCCCCCCACCCTTGGCCTTTGAACTAGTTTGGAAAACGAAACCGGAAGATCTGTCTCTGGACCACCCCGTCGAGAAAGACGCCAAGAGGGCTGAACCAATACCGCCATCAGACGAACCGATGGCCACGAGGTCGGCTGGCTTACAGCACAGACATGAGCAGGGGAAAAGAAAAAAAAAAGAGAAAAAAAAAAGAGAAAACCAGGAACAAGAGACATGCCGAAAACGCACGAAAACAGAAAAGAAAGAACTAACAATGGGAAGGGGTGAAAAACAACAACAAATGGCAGAAACATAAATGGACACGGCCTTTTTTCCTTCGTGAATAAGGACCGAGCGCGTACAATCCAACCCTTGCGCAGGGTTGCTGCGATACGATCTCGTGATGCTGTGCTGTACTGTGTGCTGTGCTGTGCTATCTACAAAGCTTGAAACGCCATCCGTCCTTTCCTCTACTTCCCATAAACCAGGAAGCGCAATCAATCACCCTCTCCCCTCATCTTCTTGCATTGCCTGCCCGAATGCCCCAACATGTCCGCGTGTCCTCTAGCATCCCATCTCATCCATCAGATGGGCTTAACAGATCCGATTCGTGCAGCAAAAACCTGGCATTGCAATGTGTCCAGACTGTCGCCCACCGTCTGAATGGGTAACCAGCGACCCGAGCAACTTTTGGCTCAAACCAATGGACATCTCAAATCACGTCCAGCATGGGGGCTACATGCTCCATGCAGCGAGCATGACAACGCGACAATTTCATCTAGTAGTGGGATATGTCTTCAATGTTCAAGAGTCATTGGGCAGTACGGCAGTGGTTGATACAGATTCTATTGTGGCATTGATGAACCAACTTCCATCGTTGTTGCGCCGTTTCCCTACTCGTGCATTACTCGTCAATTCGTCCGACGACGACCATCGCAAAAGGACACTCCTCCCAAAGTGTCCTCGCAATCTTTACTCCCAGGTTTCTATTTAAAACACGACCAAAGTGAACAAAAGCAACACCCCCATGCCTGCCTATATCCCATGAACTAGAAATGCATTGTACATACAGTCTACCCGATTTTTAAAAGTTCGCAACAGCGACCGCGATCGCCTGCGACTCCGAGTGAGAGATGGACACGCTAATGTCCTTGAGGCCAACTTTCTGGGCAGCAGCGGCGGCCTCACCGTGAAGCTGGGCAACTGTTAGCAATCGGGCCTCGACGATACGAATCGGGACATGTGGCTTACCTTGACCAACGGGGCACCAGACTCGTCCCTGCCAATCTCGATATCTTTCAGTGGCGCACCCGCACCCTTGCTTGACACGCCAAGCGACTTGAAAACGGCCTCCTTCGCGCTCCACCGGCCAGCGAACGAGCTCTGAGGGCTGGGAGCCGACTGGCAGTACTTGATCTCACCAGCGGTGAAATTGCGCTCGATGAACGTCTCGTTCTCAATGTTGATGGCAGAGATGTCCTCGACGTCAACACCAACGTTACTATTTTTGTTGACAACCTTCTTGGCCAGAGCCTCCATCATGTCCTGGGTGGCCTTGGCCGCCGTGGACGACACCGTCTTCTCAGACGCCTTCATAAAGTTGGAAGGGTAAGTCATGGTGGAGGTCTTCTTGTCCTCGGTCACGCGGGCGTCGGGGTTCAGGAGGACCTGGCTGAGCTGCTCGTCGGTGTAAGGAGCGTTCGACTTGGCAACGAAGAGCGTGTTGTTGACCAGGCCGTTGTGGAAGAAGCGGTACGCCTTCTTCTGGCGGGCCTGAACCTTGGCAGAGTACTCCTCGTACGTCTTCTCATCCAGTGTGGCAAAGAGGTACTTGGGGTGGACACCAATGGCCTGGGCGCCCTTCTGACCGAAACCGAACGAAGTGACGGAGAAGGCCTTGATGCCATCGGTCTGGATGCTGCGGCTGGGGTACACAATCATGTCGAACTGCTCCATGATAGGATCGACGTTGTCGGCGTTGCGGTTGCCAGGCACCAAGCCCGTGTTGAGGACCTGCAGGCAGCCGTTCATCATCCAGGCACCGGCAGCACCCTTGGGGTGACCTGTAAGGTACTTCTGGAAAATGCCCATGACAGCATTGCCCTTCTTGCGGCCAAGGTGACGGAGCTGTTGGCAGATGACAGAAGACTCATTCTTGTCGTTGGCCTTGGTTGAGGTTCCGTGGAAGGAAGCAACGGCGAGGTCGTCAATGGTGAGACCCCAGGTGGCGAGGGCACCACGGAGAGGAGCGATCTCCGGGTTGTTCTTCCAGAAGTTATTGCCGAGGCTACGGAGAACGTCCTTCTCCTGGCGCTCAGCCTCCTTCCTGATATGCTCGGCACGGTTGTGAGCGTACTCCTTCTCGTTGACTTCCTGGCCCTGGGCCTTGATAGCCTCAACCTCCTCGTAGAGGTACTCGAGCTCGGACTCCTGCCACTGCTTGATCTGCTTCTTGCGAAGCTCAATCTGGCGGCGGCGGTAGTTGATGTCAAGCAGCGGCGAGGGGAACTTGCCGGCGTGCTCACGGGCGGTGGTAAGGACACCTTGGCCGGGAGCGGGAACGGAGCGGCCAATCTTGTCCGTGGCGGTGGTGGTCAGAGCCAGGATACCGTGAATGGGCATACCCATGTCGAGGGCAAGCTTGGCTGTCATGAGAAGCTGGACACCGCAACCCTGGGACTCCATGAAGCCGTTACGGGTGGTGGTAGTGGGTCTAGACATCTCGCCAGGGGTGCGGCCGTGAGCCATCTCGTCGACAGCGTTGCTGGTGGCCTTCATGTTGGCGAACTCGTAGGAGCCCTCCTCGCCGAAGTCGTCGAAACCACCGACAAAGACGACACGAGCCTTGCCTTCCATGATGGTCTCGTAACCGATGTCGACTGACTCGACAGCAGTGGCGCAAGCACCAACAGGAGTCTTGATGGGACCAGAAGAAGAGATCAACAACATGTTAACCCAGGCGGCCATAGTGTTGATGAATGACTCCTGGAGAATGTCGTTCTGGACAGGCTTGTCCAGGTAGCGATCTCTGTGCATGCCACGGAGGGCGCCGGCACCACCCATACCGGATCCGATGCAGTTACCGACCTCGGAAACGTGGACGTACTTGTAGAACTCGTAGGGGTCGGTGATACCGGCCGACAGCAGAGTCTCGGCGACGGAGACAAGGACAAAGAGGGTGACGGGGTCGACTTGGGACACAATGTCCTCGGGAACACCGTATCTCTTGGCGTCCCAGCCAGTAGGGATCTGACCAGCAACAAGTCTGTCGAAACGGAGGGCCTTGGGGATCAGGAGGGCGGCTCCCTTCTTCATGCGGACAATGTACTCGCCAGACTCGGGAATCTCGAAGATGTCGACCTTGTCGCCGTGCTCACGCTTGAACTCTTCGGCAGTCTCCTTCGATGCCTCGAAAGGCTCGAGGTCCTCCTCAATAACAACCTCGTGGAGAAGTTGCTTCTGCTCGGGGTCGTAGCCGCCGAAGAGCTCAGGCTCAATCAGACGGATACCGGAGTGCTCAAGAATGAACTTCTCGTACTTCTGCTTGATGTCCTTGTCGTCAACGGGCTCACCAGTCTTGGCGTCGACCCAGCCAGAGTAGGGGGCGGGCTTGCCCTTGATGGGACCATTGTGGTTCTTGATGAGACCCATGATCCAGGCCATCTCAACGCAGCCCTCCAGAGAGAATTCGCCGTAGGCCTCCATCTCCCAGCGGGTGCGGGAGTTACCCCAAGGGCCGACTTCAGCAAACCCGGTAACAACGACGACCTTCTCCAGGTCGACCATGCCCTTGAGGCGGTCGTTGAGGGGAGCAATCTCCTCTTCCCAGTCGGGGAGGTTGGGGAAGTCGAACTTGAGGTTGGCACGGGGCTCAACAACGGTCTTCTTGTAGAGGGCCTCAGAGTTGGGGCCGTTGACGACCTTGTTCTCGATGGCATTCTCCTTGCTGACAGCGCGGCGGACCTCGCTAGTTTCCATGATGTCCTTGCGGAGCTTGGTCATGGTCTGGTTGAGGTCAGGGATGAACTGCAACCCACCGTTGAGGTCGGCAAAGACAGGCTCGCTCTGGCAGAGATCGACAACGGCAGGGGACATGAGACCCAAGAGGTTGAAGGCCATCTCCTGCTGAGAGAAGGTGCGGACACCGAAAGCCTCAACACCCTCGGCAACGATGTTGTTGCCGCTCATGAGACCGGTACCGCGAGTCCAGCCGATGACGGCACCACAAATGGTAAGGTAGTGACCCCAGTCCTCGGAGTGCCATCTGTTGAACAGGGTCTCCAGAGCGAGCTTGGACTCGGAGTAGAGACCGTCGTTTCCGAAAGTACCGTGGTTGGGCGACAGAGGCAGGACGACCTGGGCGGGACGAGTCTCGAAACCGCGCTCGGCCTTCTGGGTCTTGACGCTGCCGAGGATGCGGAGCAGGTTGGTCAACATGATGCGGTGAGCCAGCTCAGATCGGGAGTCAATCTGGTCAATCTGGCGACCGTTCTCGGGAATGGCCGCGAAAGGCACAATGAAGTCCAGGTCCCATCCAAGGCCGTTCTTAGGGTCATAGATGTAGTCGATCAGAGCCTCACAATCCTGCTTGCTACCCTGGTTGAAGGGAACAACAACAAGCTGAGAACCGCGGGCACCGAAGCGGGTGTACATGGACTGGTAGTACTCCGTGACCTCGCGAGAGAATCGACTGGTGGTAACGACGACCTTGGCACCACCGCTGATGAGGCCCTGCAAAACCTCAGCTCCGATGGAGCCGGCACCGGCGCCAGTCATGAGAGCGTGCTTGCCAGCAAAGCTCACGCCGTCCTTGGCGGCCTCCTCAAGTGACTGCAAGTAGTGGCCGGTGAGCTTCTTGCTGTAGTCCCAGCCGTGGAGACTCTTGCGCTTAAGATGCAAGAAGGGGATAGTCTCGACCTTGCCAGGCTTGGGCTTCTTAGAAGGGCTGTCCTCGTTGGGGATGATCTGGTTCTCGTTCATCGCCAAGGAGCGAAGGACATCACCATACAGGTTCTTGATCTCGAGCTGGGAGGTCTTGGACATCTTGTGCTGCTCCTTGATGAGCTTGTAGATGCGGCGGAGATCGTTCTGGACCTTGGTGCGGTTACCGTACTCGGAGATCTTGCCACCCTCAGCCATCTGCTGAACGTAGTGCTCCAGCTTGCGGCAGCTGGCACGGGGTACTTCCTCATAGTTGAGATTGCCGCGAGCATCGACAGTGGTCTGAGGGCCCGTGGGAACGGCAACGTCCTTGTAGACGGGGTTGGCGTGAAGCACCTCCTTGCAGTTCTCGATCAGTTGCTCACCAAGCTCCTTAGCGAGCTTGTAGGTCTCACCACGCTCCGCGGGGCAGTTATCAATGTGATACTGCATGAACTCGACCAGAGTGGGGTTGGAGCGATTCATGATGCGGATGCACTGGCTCACAATCTCGCGGTCAACAGCCTTGAGACGGCCAAAGATGATGTCGTAGTACATGTGCAGGGCATCTTGACGAGCCCAGTTCCAGGAGGAGTCGTAAGAACGAGCCTTGAGGGAGCTGAAGACGGGCTGAATGCCGGCGGCGTAGAAGTCGCCGTGCTCAGCAGTCCAGAGGTCAAGCTGGGACTGAAGCACCTTCTCGGACTCCTGAGAGGTGATGTACGCCTTATCGCCGGCGCGGAGGTCGAGCTTGAGATACCTTGCAAGGAGCTCGAGCTGCTGCTTGAACAGAGCACGCTGGTCTTTGGTCAGGGCGTCAATAGCGGCAGGATCCATCATCATGCCGCCACCAGAGCCACCGGCTGCAGCACCAGCCTGGGGAGTAGACAAGCTGATGCCAGCAGTAGCAGCGTACTTCTGGGTAACATCATCGAGGAAAGCTTTGGCATCGGCCTCGGATCCCAGACGAGCTGCAGGCTCCATGGTGAGAGCAAGCAGCAGAGCGCCATCCTGTCTTCCGGAGCCCAGGCCCCATCTTGTCTCGAGATATTTTCTCGCGGCTGTGATGTTGAAGCCACCAGGCATCTTGGAGGAGATCAGACGTGCAATGAGAGCCTGTGATTGCTTTCCAAGCTGCCCGTCGAATGTGGCCTGCATAGAGGAACCGAGCTCGTCGAGAGGAACATCTTCGGGCTTCTCTGGTGTTGATCCGAATTCCTTGCCGAGGTCGCCGAGGATTTCGTTCTGGAGGGTAGACTTGCCTGAATTCCACGGGTTAGTCACGTTGGCGGTCAAGGGGCTATGCGAAACTTTTCAGTACTTACCACCGACAAGGTCCTTGATAGCCTTGCTCAGAGGCACCTCGGCCAGAGGCTTCTTGAGTTTCTGAGCAATAAGAGCTCGCAGGATGTCAAGAGCCTGCACGGGAGCATCCTCGACGGCAGCAGCAGGGCCGGCGCCGGGAGGGGGCGGAGCCGCTGCAGCAGGAGCAGCAGCGGCCGCAGGAGCGGCGGAAGAAGCAGTGGCTGGCGCGCTCGAGGGGGCGGCAGCGGCCTCTGGCTCCTCCTCAATGGGGTCGGCCTCGTAGTAAATCTCCTTGGCGTCTTTGTTGTAGCAAAGAATCTGACGCTGAACTGACTTGGCGGCATCGTAGGCTTCGTACTTGGAGGCGAGGGTGCGCTTGGCCATGACGCCGAGAGTATCGGCGGGACCAATCTCTACCACCCTCTCGGCGGTCTTCTCGGCGAGGAAAACATCTTGGGTCTCAATCCACCGCACGGGCGAGGCGAACTGATAGGCAAGGAGCTCCACAAGGAGCGTGTGGGCAAGCTCTTGCTCGATTTCGGGACGCATGATGGGTAGCTGGGGAGGAAGCTGGAAAGCTCAATTACACGGAGCTGGGAGGAGAACCGGGAAACTGAGAGTATCGAGTCGTCGACGAAGTTTTAGGGATGGGAGGGGAAATGATTGTGATCCGTGGGAAGCCGTGGGAGAGCCGGTTTCCTGGGATGAATGGTGGTGATGTCTGCGGGAAGGGGTATATGTGAAGCAGACAAGCTCGCCAGACTTTTTTGATGTGTTTGCTGGACAGTCGGTGAAGGCTGTTCAAGGGAGGAAGGATCAAGTCCGCGCCAGAGAGAGGGAGGGACAAGCTGGCAAAGGCGAGCGAGGGAGATGTAGAGAAAATTGTGGGAGGAGTTGTCGAGCCACGAGTGAAGGGAAGACGGGCGGATTTGATAGAAAAAGAGAAGTGAGTGCGAGAGAGACGGAGGTTCAAAGTCGATGGCTCTAGCCCCTCGATATCGGGTCACTGGCACTTGATTGACTTTCTTGGGGGCGTCTGTGTGAGGAGAGGACACCAACTGGACTGGAACGGGAGGGATTGGGACCAGTCCCGGCAGGAAAAAAAGACGATTGTTGAACCAGGCAAGGGCCCCCACCAGCTCAAGGAAGGCAGTGATGAGAGCCCAGAGAAGAGAGCGTGGTGCGAATGTGAACGTTGTGGTGGTGGTGGTTCCCCAAATGTCGAGGTACCTCGACGACACGAGGTACAAGGTACGTACGTTCCCCCCCAGCATACGGATGGCAGAAAAAAAAAACATGGGTGAGGGAAGGACCCTGTCTCGATGCATTGTGAATGGCTGATGACCTCCCGCCTGTTTCTCTTACCGCAGTGGTTTTTTTCCCTTCCCCGTCCTTGCAAGGGACGTGGAAGAGATCCCGAAGGAAAGTGGAAGGTGGGGCGTCGACTTTCCGGCGCGCGTTGTCCCCTTCCCTCCCATGTTTCCCCCCCTCCATGCCGGTGGGAAAGCACAATAGCTGCTGGTGTGGAAGTCGACAAAGTGGTGTGGCTGCCGGGTGTGCTGCAACGCCTGCAGAGCTTCTCAACCATATTCAGACGCTTTCCCCAATCGAGCATGGGATGATCAGGGGGGCTTCCCCACAAAACCATTTCATTGGGGGAATGCAGGATGGGACAGCGGACACGGCCTGCTACGATTATTAATTTTCTACCTTCCTTAGGAGGGACGGCAGGGAGGTATGGGACTTGTCAGTGATGTGCCGTTGACGTTAGAGCTACTGCGTACTAGTATAGTAGCCTTGGCTGCCTCTCTCTAGTTGACAAGACCCTATAGAATCCGAATAAGAGTTGGTTGCAAACCGCTGAAATCCCACCAAGAGATGGGATGATGAATGAGCAAGAATCTCATCAGTTTGACCGCCACCTTCAAGGAGCTCCCGGTCGCATTCGTAAATGAACACCCAAGCTATGTAAAGCAGGAGAGTCTTAGGGTACCATGCTCATCCTCGCCGTG
This sequence comes from Colletotrichum graminicola M1.001, assembly GCF_000149035.1. Classification (NCBI taxonomy): domain Eukaryota; kingdom Fungi; phylum Ascomycota; class Sordariomycetes; order Glomerellales; family Glomerellaceae; genus Colletotrichum; species Colletotrichum graminicola. The sequence continues at coordinate 471,350 of NW_007361026.1, read as the reverse complement.
AGCCGCCATCGAAGCTGGTCTACAAGATGTCGCTGGATGCCTGTCACCTGGCCCGGTGATGGTCAGTCAATGCTCTCCCATCTTCTGTGCGAGAGAACGAGCGAAGCGCTAGCAGCATCATCGAGCCGCATGCATTATCGACAAGTCTCAAGTGGCTTCATCCGTGCGCTGTGCTATCTTCGACCTGGTGTCGACTAGGGATTCTGCCCCTTCTTTAGGAGCTTGCGACTGCAATGCCATGTTTGTTTCCAAGGCTTTGCTACTGCTGTCAACGTGGACTAATGCAGTTTGGCACGCCTGGGCTGTCGTGCGCCCGCGTGTGTTTTTTGCCATCTTCTCAGACCAGACATGCTGGCGTCACCAATTTTCTCGCTTCCCTTTCCCGAGCTCTCGGAATGTTGGATTTGGGCTAGTGGCGGCCGTACCTGCCCCTCGACAAGACTTAGTGTACGTAGGTAGGCGTTAGACAGGTGCGAGGCTCTGTGGCTGAGACCTCTCCAAGCTTTACAGATACCTCACATCGTTACACCTTCACTCTGATCGGGTCCCTATCAGCAGCTACTTATCGCCGCATTCCTGTTGGTCACAGCCTCTGCCGATATTCAGCCACGGCTTATTTTTGGGAGCTTGAGACTGGAGCTAGGTGGGACGTTGAGGCCGATAACGATAAGCTGCAAACCGCTACGGATAAGGTTCCGGCAAGTTTCGTCGCGGCGGGAACTCAGTTGAAGTTTTCAACCACGGATCGATTCTCGTATGTGTACGCATGTACGGCAAGCGTCTAGCTGCGGCCGGGAAAATGGTGCCACGATAGCAAATGGGTCCATCAACCAATTGGGGGGGGAGCAGCCGTAGCTCCTCATTAGGCAAAAAAAAAGAAGAAAAAAAAAACCCCCCTCCCAGGTTATCAGCACGAGAGGATGCAAGGGTGTATTGGGAGGAATGAGAAATGGAGACGAGGGGCAAAAAGTGGCCGCTGTTCTACAGGGTGACAGGGGTACCATTGTACAATGTACATAGGAACCCGCCAAACTTGACGAGGGCCAACGTAGCGATACTTGGCGGCTTGGTTTTACAACAAACTTGACCCTAGCTTTTCCCCATTCTTCGTTTTTCTCGCTTTATTTCCCCTTGGAGGTTCGAGTCCGCTGTTTGAGATGCTTCAGCTCCAGCCTCGACCGGTAGCTGGTTTGAACTGATCTGCTCATCTGGCAGCCTGGTATGCCCATGCTGACCTTTTGACGGCGTCCGACGGGTCGCTCCAGTTCTTCAATGGAGTGTCATTGGGAGGGTCAATGGGGGGAAAGGTGGGGTCAAGACGTGGCGGGCGGCAGCCTCATCCAACAAAACCATTGTGATGCGCAACAGATGCGGCGGATCGCCGTTTGTCTCTGGCGGGCACGACTGGCATCCTGCCCTATTAGATTTGGCTTGTCCGAGCCCGCCGAGCGACATCGATGAGCAATCGGAGACCGAGCCAGTGAGCTCGGTGCAACAAAATGTCGAGATTCAAGAATTCCAGCCCTGTTCTCATCAGTGCATGCTTAAAGTGCTGGGCTACTACTAGGCGGGCGGGCTGTCTCAAAGATGCACGATTCTTAGCGCCAGTTGCCCCTCGTCCCTCAAAAAGGGGGGCAGAAAAGAGAAAAAGCAAAGAGGACTGCCATCGAGGGGCTTGCATTCCTCGACGAGAGTCCGCGTGGCATGGCACAGAGATAGCTCCCGCCCCGCCAGCCAGCCTGTCCAAGCGTGCGTGCTCGGATGACAAGAGTGCGGTGAGATTTCAATGCGACGCAATGGCGGGTAACTGTACATCCCGTTCTCCCTGCCGGCTACCCCCTTCCTCAGGGTCCCGCGCATTTCCCATCCACCCCGGCATCAGCCCCAGGCGTGGGGTGAGAGCGGTGGAGAGGAAAGGACGGCAGAAAACCCGGTTACGACGCTAAAACTTGTTGACCGCCTTTAAACCGACCGGGGCGCTACTGCGGGAACGCAAGGAACCTTCAAGTATCCTGTACTTTGGGGGATCCCGATTCCCGCATATCTGGGACACGTAGGGTCCAGGCCGATGTGAGCTATATACCCTTTCTCGCCTCTGTGGTCAGGCGAGAAAGAAGAGCCAAAGATAAGATTATTTTCTCTATCTCTTTTCTTAATAAAAACCCCACCGATTGCTGAACAGAACCAAAACTTCACTTCATTGGCAAGGCACTTACTTCGGTAGCGAGAGATGTCACGTAGAGCCCGAGATAACCCGCGGCGGCGTGAGCGGGCGAGCGTGGCTAATGTTTCTTTGATGCATCCGGGGTAGCAGCACGGCGTCTTATCGCCGTGCGCGTAAAGTCTGTTCTTAGAAAGAACATGGTGGGAGTAGAAGAGCCGAAGATGATAGCATTTGGCCGATGATTCGTGCGTCCAGGACCCCGACAAGAGGAGAGTGGCGGTTATGTAAGTTGCTCAGACTCGGCGGCAAAGATCCGGAGACAAGATGCACGCCGCCTCAAAAGTGCATCAAAAGAGGGAAACAGGATGGGAGAGCGTGGATAGTGGCCCCGTCTAGCCAAGTGCAATGCCGTCGTAGTTGTTGCAGTGCGGTGCGTCCTGCCATCAAATGCGTGCGAATCCTTGAGGACGGTCGGCGGAGGAGGAGGACAAGTACCAATACATTGCCGCCGCCGTTCTCCAACAGCAGTAGCACCCTTGCGGATCACTCGGGCTGCATGAAGTCATGGGTGGAGCTGGAGGGGTGGATTGGGTGTGCGACCATCCCCAACAGAACTAAAAATTTGGCGAGACATTGAGATTTGAGACTTTGGAGAGAGGGACAACTTCAACATGGAGTGGCAGAAAAGAGTAAGACACCAGATGCCTATTGACAAGCATGAACACCCTGTTGTATACCGGGACAGACGTGGCGAAACTAGGTAGCAAGCGTAGATGAAAGGAGATGGAGGAAGGAATGAAGGAAGATGTTGCAGACAAGGTACCAATTTACACCAGCAATTCCTGGAAAGTGCTTCAACTGCCTCTTTCCATTGGCTTTCCAATGCCTGATAGGACAGGTAGCCGGTACCAACGCTTGTTTGCCCGTTTGCTCGTTTACTTGCAGGCGCACAGAGAAGTACGACAGATGACAGCCCCCGAATAGGTACCCGATTCGTTCAATGCCATAGATACAAGCTACATCGGGCCAACGAGCCTTTTGCTCCGCCAGCCCGAACCAACTGGGTTCATTCCAATGTCTACCTAATGTCCCAGAAATGACCTGGCCTGATTTTTTTTTAATCGTTGAGTACCGTCTCTACCGGCGTGCCTTGTACCTGACCCTTCCCTGGGTACCTCCTTCCACTCTTCCACCCCTCCCCCTCCCTCCATCCCCATCGTGGCTTCAAACTGGACCAGGCACCTCCAATTACGTTGATGGGATTGACCTCACTCGCACCAAAGGCAGGCACCCCTCAATCAACAGGTACTTGTCCCAAAGGTTGGATCCATCCACATCGCCTCCACTTCCACACCACACGACAGACAGACACACGCCGCCCTCAATCAATGAGGTGTGAAACTACCTGTGCCTGTCCCAATTCCCCAATCCCACTATCCCAATCAACCCATGTTCACACATTGAGATCCAGACAGGCACGCTCACTCCTCACTCGCACACCACTCCAAGAAAGCTAGGACCCGGAACCCAGACCCAGACCGCAGCAAAAGTGCAAAGGGATGCCCTTCAACTAATTGCTGAGTATTTCCCGTCATAACCTTCAATCGCCCTCCAACCTTCCCTTGATCATTTATCCAAGTCTTCTTTAACCTGCCATCTGCCACTCTCTCCTTCTCCCCCGCAACTCCACGTCAAGGACCAATCTTGCAGGGCAGTCTTCTCGTTTCCTTTTCTCTTGTCTTTCATAGAACACCAATTGCTCTCGGAGAATCGGATATATAGCTCTAGACGTCCACCCAAATACTGCAGACCACACCCACACCCACACATCCGCCCTCACCGCCGCCTACATCTCCCCCGTCATCCCGGAGCATCTTGAAATAGCTGCCTCCTGCTCTTCGCTGAGTACACGGAGTCACAGACAGGTAAGTCAATTTTAGCGTTTTCAACGCCCCCATTGGCTCTTTGGCGGAGCAATAACAGAAGAGAATGGGGGAAAAAACACGTTGTCCAAGAATGTCTCGGCTAACAAATGTGGCGAGTTAAGCTCCATTCGTAGATCCACGAAGAAAAAAAACTTTACATCCTCTTGATACCCCCCAAGCCCGCCATCACCATGTACGGCACCGGAACCGGTCCCCAGACGGGAGTCTCTACCCCCCGATCCAACGCTTCTCTGCGTCCCCTTACTCTTCGCCACGGTTCTCTCGAGACCTCCCTCCTTGTACCGACCGCTCTCCACTTCCACGCTTCGCAGTTGAAGGATCGCTTTACTGCCACTCTCCCCACCGCCACAGACGAGCTCGCCCAAGATGACGAGCCTTCGTCCGTCGCAGAGCTGGTTGCGAGATACATGGGCTTCGTCGCCGACGAAGTCGAGAAGGGTGAGGACGACGAGTCGGGCTCCTATGAGGAGGTCCTGAAGCTTGTCCTTAACGAGTTCGAGCGTGGATACCTCCAAGGTAACGAGGTCCACGCCCTCGCCGCTACGTTGCCCGGCATTGATGCCAAGAAGTTGGTTGTCATCCGTAGCTACTACCAGGCCAGACAGACCACTGGTCGCTCAATCAAGGCATACGGCTCAGCGCTCTTCCGCGCTGCCGACGATGGCTCCGCCGACATTTACACCATTTTCGGTGGACAGGGCAACATCGAGGAGTACTTTGATGAGTTGCGCGAGATCTACAGGACATACCAGCCTTTCATCGGCGCGCTTATCCTCAACGCCGCTGAACTGCTCCAGACCCTCTCCAAGCACCCCGAGGCAGAGAAGCTCTACCCCAAGGGCCTCGACATCATGAGATGGCTCGAGAGCGAAGACGAGACGCCTGATGTGGACTACCTCATCTCGGCCCCTGTCAGTTTTCCCCTGATTGGTCTCGTTCAGCTTGCGCACTACGAGGTCACCTGCAAGGTTCTCGGTGTACACCCCGGCCTGCTTCGCGAACAGATCAGCGGTACGACTGGTCACTCCCAGGGCATCGTTCTCGCCGCTATCACGGCCGCCGCAGACTCCTGGGAGTCATGGAAGGAGCTCGCACCCTCGGCGCTCACGATCCTTTTCTGGATCGGTGCCCGCAGCCAACAGGTGTTCCCCCGCACATCGCTGACCCCCACCATGCTGAGAGAGTCCGTGGACAACGGGGAAGGTCTTCCCACCCCCATGCTTAGCATCCGAGACCTCTCTCAGGCTGAGGTTCAGAAGCACATTGATGCGACCAACAAGTACCTACCTGCCGATCGCCACATCTCCATCTCCCTTATCAACAGCCCGCGTAATCTCGTTGTTACGGGTCCTCCCATTTCCCTGTACGGTCTTAACGCCCAGCTCCGCAAGGTGAAGGCGCCGACTGGATTGGACCAGAACCGTATTCCTCACGGCCAGCGCAAGCTCCGCTTTGTTCACCGCTTCCTCCCTATCACCGCCCCTTTCCACAGCAAATACCTTGCTGAGGCGACGGAGCTGATTGATGAGGACCTCAAGAACATCAAGATTTCCTCCAAGTCTCTTGGTACTGCGGTGTTCGACACCAACACTGGCAAGGACCTTCGCGAAGCTGGCGACAGCAACATTGTTCCCACCCTCATCCGTCTCATTACCAGAGACCCCGTCAACTGGGAGAAGGCTACCGTCTTTCCCCAGGCGACTCATGTCCTTGACTTCGGTCCTGGAGGCATTTCTGGTCTTGGTGTTCTCACCAGCCGCAATAAGGAGGGTACCGGCGTGCACGTCATTCTTGCTGGCTCTGTCAACGGCTCCGTCACTGAGGTTGGGTACAAGCCAGAGCTCTTTGACCGTGATGAAGAGCACGCCGTCAAGTATGCGGTCGACTGGGTGAAGGAATTTGGCCCCCGTCTCGTTACCACGTCCAACGGTGACACATACGTCGACACCAAGATGAGCAGACTCTTGGGTCTCCCTCCCATCGTTGTCGCCGGTATGACGCCCTGCACCGTCCCTTGGGAGTTCGTTGCGGCGACCATGAACGCCGGTTACCACATTGAGTTGGCCGGTGGTGGCTACTTCGAACCGGGTATGATGACCGCTGCTCTGAGGAAGATCGAGAGTGCTATCCCTGCTGGACGTGGTATTGGCGTCAACCTCATCTACGTCAACCCTCGCGCCATGCAGTGGCAGATTCCCATGCTCGCAAAGCTCAGAGCTGAAGGTGTTCCCATCGAGGGCCTGACCATTGGTGCTGGTGTTCCTTCCGTCGAGGTTGCACAGGAGTACATCGACACCCTTGGCCTTAAGCACATCAGCTTTAAGCCTGGTTCTGTTGATGCGATCCAGTCTGTCATCAATATCGCCAAGGCCAACCCTACCTTCCCTGTTATTCTGCAGTGGACTGGTGGTCGTGGTGGCGGTCACCATTCGTACGAGGACTTCCACCAGCCCGTCCTGACCATGTACCCACGTATCCGTCGCCAGGCAAACGTCATTCTCGTTGCCGGCAGTGGTTTCGGTGGTGCCGAGGACACATACCCGTACCTGACGGGCGAGTGGTCAAAGAACTACGGCTACCCTCCCATGCCCTTCGATGGCACTCTATTTGGCAGCCGCATGATGGTCGCCAAGGAGGCCCATACCAGCCCTGCTGCCAAGCAGGCCATCATCGACGCACCTGGTGTTGAGGACAGCGAATGGGAGAAGTCGTACACTGGCCCTACTGGTGGTATTGTCACTGTTCTCTCAGAAATGGGCGAGCCCATCCACAAGCTCGCTACTCGTGGTGTTCTCTTCTGGGCTGAGATGGACAAGAAGATCTTCTCTCTCCCCAAGGAGAAGCGTGTTGCTGAGTTGAAGAAGAACCGTGACTACATCATCAAGAAGCTCAACGACGATTTCCAGAAGGTTTGGTTCGGCCGCAACCGTGCTGGCGAGGCGGTCGACCTCGAGGACATGACCTATGGTGAGGTTGTCCGCCGCATGGTGGACCTGCTTTACATTCGTCACGAGCAGCGCTGGATTGATCCCACATTCATCAGACTCACGGGTGACTTCATCCGCCGTGTCGAGGAGCGTTTCACCTCCAAGCCCGGTCAGGTCGCTCAGCTTCAGGATTACAAGGATCTCCAATCCCCTTACGAGACTGTCGAGAAGATCTTGTCTCACTACCCTGATGCTGAGACTCAGCTCATCAACGCCCAGGATGTTCAGCACTTTTTGATGCTATGCTTGCGCCCCATTCAGAAGCCTGTTACCTTCATCCCCACCCTTGACGAGAACTTCGACTTCTACTTCAAGAAGGATTCACTGTGGCAGTCTGAGGACCTTGGTGCTGTAATTGGCCAGGACGTCGGCCGTACCTGCATTCTTCAAGGACCTATGGCTGTCAAGTACTCGAAGGTCATTGACGAGCCCATCAAGGACATTCTTGACGGTATTCACAACACCCACGTTGAGTATTTGACTAGAGACCTTTACAACGGTAATAAGGAGGCGATTCCCACCATTGAGTACTTCGGTGGCAAGTTGATCGAGAGCGAGGTTCCCGTCGAGGATGTCGATGGTCTGACCGTGTCGTATGATGACGCCCACAAGAACACTTACCGTCTGTCGACCTCACCCACGGCCACTCTGCCTAGCCTCGATGCTTGGCTGGCTCTGCTTGCTGGTCCCGACCGCAGCTGGCGCCATGCTCTTCTCACCTCCGAGGTTGTTGTTCAGGGCCAGAAGTTCCAGACCAACCCCATCAAGCGCATCTTTGCCCCCGCTCGTGGCCTCTTTGTCGAGATCCACAACCCCAAGGACCCGAAGAAGACCAAGATCGTCGTCAAGGAGCAGCCTCGCCACAACCAGTACGTCGATGTTATTGAGGTCCAGCTTGAAGGTCAAAACGAGATTGTCGTCAGCATGATTAAGGACACCACCGCCCTTGGCAAGCCCGTTGCGCTTCCTCTCAAGTTCACCTACCACCCGGAGGCTGGCTACGCTCCCATCCACGAGGTTATGGAGGGTCGCAATGACCGCATCAAGGAGTTCTACTGGCGTGCGTGGTTCGGTGACGAGACCTTTGACCTCGATGCCGATGTTAGCAGCAAGTTCGATGGTGGCAAGGCTACCATCACCGGCGAAGACATTAACGACTTCATCCACGCGGTTGGCAACACCGGCGAGGCCTTTGTCGAGCGCCCGGGCAAGACGGTCTACGCCCCCATGGACTTTGCCATTGTCGTCGGCTGGAAGGCTATCACCAAGCCCATCTTCCCCCGCACTATTGATGGTGACCTGCTGAAGCTGGTTCACTTGTCCAACGAGTTCCGTATGAAGCCAGGTGCTGAGCCTTTGAAGAAGGGCGACGAGGTCTCCACCACTGCCCAGATCAATGCTGTTATCAACCAGGATTCTGGCAAGATGGTCGAGGTCTGCGGTACCATCTACCGGGATGGCGAAGCCGTCATGGATGTCACCTCTCAGTTCCTGTACCGTGGTGCCTACACAGATTACGAGAACACCTTCCAGCGCAAGATGGAGACCCCGATCCAGCTGCACCTGGCCACCAGCAAGGACGTCGCTGTTCTTAAGTCGAAGCAGTGGTTCAACACTGATGACTTGCCCCGCGACCTGGATCTCCTCGGACAGACGCTCACATTCCGCCTTCAGAGCTTCTACCGCTACAAGACCAAGACGATGTACAGCAGTGTCTCCACACAGGGTCAGGTCTTGCTCGAGCTTCCCACCAAGGAGGTCATACAGGTCGCCAGCGTTGATTACGAGGCTGGTCAATCCAACGGCAACCCTGTCGTCGACTACCTTGAGCGCAACGGTGCCCCCCTCGACCAGCCTTTGAACTTCGAAAACCCCATTCCTCTCAGCGGGCGCACCCCTCTTCAGCTCCGTGCCCCTGCGACGAACGAGAACTACGCCCGCGTCTCTGGTGACTACAACCCCATCCACGTTTCGCGCGTCTTTGCCAACTACGCCGCCCTACCCGGCACCATTACCCACGGCATGTACTCCAGTGCAGCCGTCCGTAGCTTGGTTGAGACGTGGGCTGCTGAGAACAACATTGGCCGTGTCCGAAGCTTCCACGCCTCTTTGGTCGGCATGGTTCTCCCCAACGATGACCTTCAGGTCAAGCTTCAGCACGTCGGTATGGTCTCTGGCCGCAAGATCATCAAGGTCGAGGCTAGCAACAAGGAGACGGAGGAGAAGGTCCTCCTCGGTGAGGCAGAGGTTGAGCAGCCCGTCACGGCATACGTCTTTACCGGCCAGGGTTCCCAGGAACAGGGTATGGGTATGGAATTGTACGCCAGCAGCCCCGTCGCCAAGGAGGTCTGGGACCGCGCCGACAAGTACTTGTTGGACAACTACGGTAAGCTATATTCCTAGCTTCTCTCTAATATCCCTAGCTAATTCTCTTCAGGCTTTTCTATCACCAACATTGTCAAGAACAACCCCAAGGAGCTCACCGTTTACTTTGGTGGTCCCCGCGGTAAGGCCATTCGCCAGAACTACATGGCCATGACCTTCGAGACCGTTGCTGCCGATGGAACCATCAAGTCGGAACGTATCTTCAAGGAGATTGACGAGAAGACCACCTCGTACACCTACCGCTCGCCCACCGGCTTGCTGTCGGCTACTCAGTTCACTCAGCCAGCCCTTACCCTCATGGAGAAGGCCAGCTTTGAGGACATGAAGTCCAAGGGCCTTGTGCCCCGCGACTGCACTTTCGCCGGTCACTCTCTGGGTGAGTACTCGGCCCTCGCTGCCTTGGCGGAGGTCATGCCCATTGAGAGTTTGGTGTCGGTTGTTTTCTACCGTGGTTTGACCATGCAGGTCGCCGTCGAGCGTGACGCGGCCGGACGCTCCAACTACTCCATGTGCGCCATCAACCCCAGCAGGATCTCCAAGACGTTCAACGAAGAAGCACTGCAGTTCGTTGTTGACTGCATCTCGGAGGAGACGGGCTGGCTGCTTGAGATTGTCAACTACAACATCGCCAATATGCAGTACGTCGCCGCCGGTGACCTCCGCGCCCTCGACACGCTCACGGGCGTCACCAATTTCCTCAAGCAGCAGAAGATCGACATTGAGGAGATGCGCGGCAACATCGACGAGGCCAAGGGTGCTCTCAAGGATATCATCAAGGGCAGTGCAGAGGCGACGCTCAAGAAGCCGACCCCGTTGGAGCTCCAGCGTGGTTTCGCAACGATCCCTCTCCGCGGTATCGACGTGCCTTTCCACTCGACCTTCCTCCGGTCCGGTGTCAAGCCGTTCCGGTCCTTCCTTCTCAAGAAGATCAACAAGACGACGATCGACCCCGCCAAGCTTGTTGGCAAGTACATCCCCAATGTGACGGCGAAGCCGTTCGCCATCACCAAGGAGTACTTTGAGGACGTGTACAAGCTCACCAACTCGCCCAAGATTGCGTCAATCCTGGCGAACTGGGACCAGTACAACCAGGACGTACCCGGCACCAGCGGCGTCACTGCAAGCCACGAGGGACCTGGTGCGGCCGCATAAGCTCAGCTACAGTTCTACTAGCTGCATTGGTAGATGGATGGTGGGTAGAGATTATTACGCTGTTACGACAAGGGAGAGGGGAGAGAAAGTAAGAGGGATGATTGATTACGGACACTGAATGACTCTGGACGGTGTAATCGTTGTACAAATTCGGGACGTTATTTTTCAATGACTGTTTTATCATGTCGCGTTAGAAAGTTTTAGTGCTTAGTCAAGGGCCGGGGCGTTGATTGCTATTAGTGTGTTTAAACGGATGGCAAGAGAAGATAATAGAGAGCAATTGGTTCAACTGTGGTTCTCTCGGATGAAGGTGAAAGAAAGCCGTGTCGCCGCATGTTGGCTAAAAGAATACGCCCGAAGGGGCGCTGCATTGTCCGACGTACAAGCAGGGCAGCGAGCAGGTGGTACGGATGACTGGTGGCTGACAGGTGCTAGGATGCCAGAGTGAGTGCTAGCGGGGGATCTGCAAAAGGAAGCTGCAAGGACCCGACACGCAGATGGTTCTCCCGAAAGACACAGCATACGGATAGAACGGGGGGGGGGGGAGGCGTTTGGTTGTTGGTTCCGGGGGTGCATGGCGCGCGCATTCATTTGCTGGTACGGATAATGCAAGCGAAGTAAATACTGGGGGCGGGGAGTGGGGAATAATATCAAGAGCAAGAGACAGGCAAACGAGGCAAGGAGATGATGGAAGGGAGAAGGTGCTCAATTATCTGTACTAGTCGGTGAACAAGAGAAGAGCTTATCTACCCGGATTAGAAGGGGTTAAGAGGGAATAGTGGGAGGAATGAGGAGATTGGAACAACGGGGAAAAAAAACATGGTCGGACGAAGCTATCGAAGCTATCCGGATCGAGCAAAGCTGACTAACATGGTACACCACTAAATAGCTAAGGTACCTAGGTAGATCGTAGCTAGGTAAGTAAGTACCTACCTACTCCTACTAGGTAGGTAGGCGGGCAGCGGCGAGCGCCGTGTTACGTGCGACCGGCGCGCTGCGAAGTGGGGGGTCGTGGAGTGTTTGGGGTTCCCGGGCTCACATAGCCTGGAAGTCAGTGGGCAGCAGGTCTTCTTAACTTGGCGGTTCTATTGCATGATTTTATCAGTGGCGGTCTCAACTGTCCAACCCGCCGCTTATGGGGACGACGGCGGCGTGCCTTGACACGGTAGACGGCTTTGGCCTAACGGAATGCGGCAAGCTTCTTTCTTCATCGGCATGCTTCTGATACTCTCCCGCTGCATAGACTGCACACTAAGATTGAGATTCCCCCGCCCCAGCCCTCGTCTGATTCGTCTTATCTCTCTTTCTCTCTAGAGGCGAGGGGATGGAAGTATCCGATAACAATACCTGACTGACGGCAGCGGATGAAGTGAAGCACCTGTTTCGATGCGCGTCATATTGTCGCACTGCATATATCTACCGGCTCTTGCCTCCTTGCTTTTTCTCCTTCCCCGCCGCTCTCGTGGTCTTGTTTTCTTGGAGCTTCGGACTCTTGTGCCGGTTCGGTGATATTCATACCACCACGTACTACCGTCCCCTTCCCTCCTTCTTTCAACAACAACACCGGCTCGTGATCTGTTCGTACGCTCTCGGGACCTAGAGTTTTGACATCCACTTTGCATCAGTGTTGTACCAGTTGTCAGCTGGAGCATTGGCAACAGCGTCATCTGGTCCGCCGTGGACTCTTGAAAGACACCGTGGGGTCGGTTCCCTTCCCAACTTTGCCGACGGCAACCGAGCAACGAACGAACACAATAGTGATCCCAACGTCAAGGCCAAACAGATCCGGACCGGATTATTAACCAAGGCGACGACTGCGACAACGAAGACGGTTCGTTCACCAACACCAACAAAAGCGGTATTCTCGACAATCTCAACAATAACGGAACGTTGCAACATTACCAACAATGGGCGATATGATTAGAGACCTGCCCGCCGCGGCTTCGTCATCGTCGCCGACAACGCGACGTAACCAGCTCTTCCTCGGCACCTTTGTGCACTCCAAGACGAGGGAGGCGCTCGAATACCTCCACGACACGGCTGTCTGCGTCGACGCATCCGGCACCATTGTCGCTGTCAAGGTGGGATACGACTTGAGGAGGTCCGAGGCCGAGCTGCTCCCCCGCCTAGGGTGGAAGGTCGGTGATGTCGAGGTTCGTGTGGGGGAGGAGGGGCAGTTCTTCTTCCCCGGGTTTATCGGTAAGCTGCCATGGTTTCTTTTTCTACCTCCTCCGCTCAATGCCACCCTCCCTACGGCTGCCTCGACTCGGGTGAGACAACGGGCTACAAAACCTTTGCGAGACATGCACGCGTTTGTCTCGTGGAAAATCAAATCCTATCCCCACCCCCCGGCAACCTCGAGGCTAACGTTACCGTCACCACAGACACCCATGTGCACGCTTCGCAATACCCCAATGTCGGCATCTTTGGAAAGTCCACCCTCCTCGACTGGCTCAACACGTATACCTTCCCGCTCGAGGCCAGTCTCAAGGACCAGAAGAAGGCCAAGCGCGTATACACAGCCTGCGTGCGCCGCACCCTCGCCCACGGTACTACCACCTCGGCGTACTACGCCACCATTGATGTCGACGCCACCAATCTTCTGGCAGACATCTGTTTGGCACTAGGCCAACGCGCATTTGTCGGGCGGGTGTGCATGGACCGCGAGGGCTTGTGTCCTGAATACTACAAAGATGAGTCGCCTCAAGATTCGTTGAGAAAGACGAGGGAGACTGTGGACTACATACGGACCATCGACCCGGGTTTCGAAATCGTCGCGCCCATTCTGACGCCGAGATTCGCACCGTCGTGCTCGAGCGAGGCGATGAGGGGGCTAGCGAGCATGCAGAAAGAGCTCGACGTCCTCGTGCAGACGCACATCTCAGAGAACGAGGGCGAGATTGAGCTCGTCAAGGAGCTCTTCCCCGAGAGCGCGAGCTACGCCGACGTCTACGACGCCCACGGCCTGCTGGGTGAGAAGACGGTGCTCGCGCACGCGATCCACCTGTCGGAGGAGGAGGCGGCCACCATCGCCGAGAGGGGCGCCAAGGTGTCGCACTGCCCGTGCAGCAACAGCAGCATCACGAGCGGTGCGGCGCGGGTGCGCTGGCTCTGGGACAAGGGCATCGACGTCGGCTTGGGTACGGACATGAGCGGCGGGTACAGCCCGAGCATCCTCGACGCCGCCAGGCAGGCGGCGCTGGTGTCGCGGCATGTGGCCATGGGGCTGCGTGGCCAGGAGCGGGAGAGGGCCAAGCTGACGGTCGAGGAGGTGCTGCACCTCGCGACCAGGGGCGGCGCCAAGGTCGTCGGGCTGCAGGGCAAGGTCGGCGGGTTCCAGGTCGGCATGCAGTGGGACGCGCAGCTGATCGGGCTACCGCTGGTCGACGAGGACGGCGGGCGCGGCGGGGAGGAGGGCAACGTCGACATCTTTGGGTGGGAGAGCTGGGAGGACCGGGTCGCCAAGTGGCTCTTCAACGGCGACGACCGGAACACCAAGGCGGTCTGGGTCAAGGGACGGATGGTGCATTCGAGGACATGAGGATGCCCGAGCAACATGTATCGGTGAGAGAGACGCGCTCCGCAATAGACGGTCTTGACGCGAGAGACGGGATGCATTAGGCCGGCGTTCATTGGGACTTTGTTTTGCTGTTACAATATTAGGATAAATACGCTGGATCACCTGTTGTCAGCCAGAATTCTTCCTTTATGCTTCTCATGAATGATCCTTGCACTTTAGCAAAGAGCAGCTTCTGATGTACGGTGCAGCCCGTGGCGGGTTCCTTGCATGGATCGAAGACCAATCCTAAGGCCGATTGAGAACAACCAATCATTTTCAAGATCGAACGGAAACACTCATCTTACGAGGAACATGTGAGCCGTTCAAGACGGAGCTTGACCTTGAGGAACGACATCGCTTCATACAGATATTACTCAAGAGACGCCCGGTACTCGATCATAAGTTCTCGAGGCCAAGGGTTGATTTTAGCTCTTGTGTGGACTTGGATGGCTTCATGCAAGCTTGGCATATCTTTCTGTGCGAGGCTTACACGCGTGTCCCCTCGCTGAGACTATACTCTAACAACAAGATGTACAAAAGGTATTGTTGGCAGTACGGCGAGATGGCAAAATGATTGGATGAGGCAGTTAGAGCCAGCCAGCCAACATTGGGTGTATAGTACACCTCTATCCTGAAATATACTCACTTGCGGTCAATGGGGTAGATACCCAGATACCTCTATGGTATTTCTCCTTAAATATTTTGTTGGGCTGGGTATCGGGCATGATACTTTCCCTCTGTTTTTGTAATTATGGTTAATTAATGTTGTGTGCCTGTGCGACCCTATGGGGTCGTCTTGGATATATGCCCTTAGTACTAACACATAAGCAATTCGCCAATAAACAGACTTAAGTATACCGGACAACGCATAATAATTAGGGCTAAGAGGAGGCGCGGCAGTTCGGAGGCCGGCCGGCCCTCCCTCGGACATACAGCCCGTTGGACGGTGGAGACCGGTAGTCCCACCGGTTCCGACATTATCGGCTTTGGAGGATAATCCCGGGCCCGTGATTGGCTGGGCATCTTTTGTCCGACGTCAAGGAAACTGCCCAACCGGGAACTGATGTGAGCCGGGATGTGGGAAGAGTTTTTCCTCTTGGCTCGACGGCAGTGGAGGCCGGGAAAGTCGCATGTGGTTTCAGCTCGGACGCCTCCATGGTTGTTCAATAGCCCAACTGTATAAGCGCCAGACACTTCGATACCTCGAAGCCAGTGTCTTCCTATTGCCATCAAATGTATATGGAAACTATTGCCATGAAACATTTGAGTAATACATCAAATTGCTGTACATTGGTATCGTTGGTATCTTGACTATACTTGAGGTTTACGCCTTATATCATTCTATGATCATATTATATCTGCATTGAGATTACAATTGTGTCGTAAATCCATTGCCGCATCGATCAGAGATTCTTGGGCTCAAGCTGCTCTTGAGAAACTGTAACAACGCGACGACCGCCCTTGGCGCGTCGGTCCGCTTCGAGGGACTGGGCGAATTTAGACCTCTCTCGAATGACGTGTCCCTTCCAGTAGATTATATATACTGGAATCGTGATCACGAGAGCAAGGCAAGCCAGTATGGTGCTTGCATACTCGGTGTGGCGCGAATCGCCTATGTTCTCGTAGAGAGGGGTCGCATATATGGCGGCAATGCCGGCGAGAAAGTCTCGAGCAAACCCGTTTCCACCAGTAGCAGAAGCAGAGTACGGACCGTAACTCGCCACCATGTAATCGATTGTACTCATGTAGATGCCAAAGTTAGCGATGGCAATGAGGCACGAGAAAACCATGGGGGCAATCCAGTGAGACTCGGGAGGTCCCATCGAGGTCCAGGCAAATCCGAACAGGCCGATCGTCTCGAGGGGGGCGAGGTACAACAGCCACTGCAGACGATACTCGGGTACCAGAGCGTCCGGTCCCTTTGCTCTGGTGACGCGGTGGTCTCTGATGATCCAAGGGATATAGGAGATGTACGCCAGCAAATATCCAATGTTGATGGGGATGAAAGCCCACGCCTTTTCAAGAGTCCCGAAGCCCCACTTGTTGAAGACCGGAGAGAACCCCTCTTGGAAGGTGAAGATCAGGGCGTCAGAGAATCCCGATAACAGCGAGCACGATAGGACGATGGGTTCGCGGACGAACATCTCGAAGGGGCGGATCCAGGTGATGGCGAACTCGTGCATGGAAAGCCGGGGCTTCTTAACCTCGTTGGGCCCGTAGACGTTGATGTCCTCGCCGGATTTGCGGCGCCGCTTGGCCTCTCGGTCCATGATGATGGTGGCGCGGCTTTCGGGCATGAAGAAATGGATGGACTGGACCACGACGCCGAATATGAGCTGGATCCAAAAATTCCAGTACCACGGGAGGAACTTCTGGATCGGACCGCCGACCACAGGGCCGACCGAGGTTCCGAACACGGAAGACAGCACGACGAAGAGGACGGCCCATTGCTGTTCCTCCGGCTGGTAGAGATCGGCAACCATTCCGATGGTGACGCTGCCACCGGCTGAGCTGAGCCCGCCCTGATAGTAATGTTAGCTTCGTTGCGGACGTGGGGGGGCTTGGTCACCACAAACCAGTCCTCGAGCGACGATAATGCTTCCAAAGTTGGGAGCTAAAGCAGCAAGAATTTGCCATATGTTCACCAAGAACAGGGAGCATCTACAACAATCAATCAGTCGTGGTCCAGCACAGGCGCGATTGTGAAAACTCACTGCAAGATCCTCCACCTTCCAAACTCCTCGCTCCAAGGCGCCCAAAGCTCACAACCGAACGCATAGGCAACCAGAAAGGCACACTGGCCAGCACGAGCAGCCTGCTCGCTGACATTGAAAGCTTCGCTGATGGGAGTGACGGCGCTCGGGAACACACTGGTGTTGAAGTTCATCGAGACCTGGACGGCGAAGATGGAGGAGAGGAGCATCCACTTCTTCCATGCCGGCCAGGAGTAGCCCAGAATATGGTCGCATTCGTCTTCGGTGATGATTCGCTTCCCATCAGGGGTATACTCTGGTTGCTTACGGCTGTTCGCGGCCGCTAGTTCCTCGTCGTGGCTCCTGGTACCCTCGGCCTCCTCGTCCCGGCCGGGTCCGTTCTCAAAGAAGCCACCGTCCGCCCCGTTCTTGGAATTCTCTGCGTTTGGTCTTTTATGCTTCTCGGCATTGAAACTCGGTTCGACGCGGGTCACGCTGCTTTCGCGGGTTGGAGCCTTGTCTTCATTGTTAGACGGCCGGGAAGCCCGTCCACTATCGGAAGCCGGCACGGAAGCCATGATGATGGGCAACCTTGAAAGAATAGCACTGAGGGGCACCTTGATGTAACCGAGAACTAATATAAATGTCCGATACTTAATGACAACGCCAAAGTTGTGTTGGCTCTGCGTCTCGATCTGCCTATATCAGTCAATGACCGAAACCACTTGGTGAAAATAAAAATAAAAATAAAACTCAACGAAAAAGTGGTTGGTCCAATATTCCAAAGCCTCCGAACTAGCTTGCTAACAGCGTCTTTATCAATTTCCATGACCTTTCAATTCCACCGAGAGTTTTGTTACGTTAAACTGGAGACATGACGCTATTTAGCCAAGACGTTGCTCGCGGTCCTACTCTGCGACTTGCGGTGGGAAAAGAAAAAGATGGCCCCCTCCAAAAAGTGATCCAACGGACCGGTAATGCTTGAGTTGACTCTGACCATCATCCGTATATAATTCGATCTCTCTGATTCAGTGGAGCAGGAACAGCGGGAAATCTAAAAATCATTTCTCTTTTCCACTAGAGACGAGATAACTAAGGTACGGGTACAAGGCGGTCCCCCGTGACGTCACACAGGTAGATAATAGCCATAATCACAGTGAAAGTAACGTGCCGGAGACGACATAACAAGCATCGTACGCACCACGACTGCGGCTTGACATCATATGATGTGGGCTCTTTGGAATTGCGGGTCGGCGGTGGAACAATGACGGAGAGCGTGGAACCGATGGCCTCGCGAGCCACGCAGTTCATCGCTGATTATCAAAGGTGCCGGCCGAGGTGGGCTTTTTTGTTTTTTTCCCCGAGAATTGCCTTTCCAAAATCTGAATAGTGCTCGTGGAAAAGGCAATATTCTGGTACGCCTTGTGGCGAGGGAAAGATATCTTACCCCATAACGCCGCTCCATTCTCGGTGACGGAATGGGTAACGGTAACTCTTGGTAAGCTCTTTCTGTATCCAACTGGCGATCATACGCAAAATTGAAGTCAGGCTTATGGTAGAGTGGGGTTGAATACTCACTGGAGCAGCCCTGTCGGACTTCTTTGAGTCGAGGGCACCGATCAACGTCCCTATTTGGCCTTTTTAGGCTGGGTGATATGATTTTGGGTGCCGCCATCTGCAGCTCCTAGCTGCTCCAACGGGTGAGCGACATGACAAGCTGGCGCTCATTCCTGATTTCTCATAACAAGAAATGTGGGAGCGCGTGGAATAAGATGCATACGCTACTTTGCCGGAGAAAATATGCTTAACCTGCCATTCTCAAATGTATTGTTCGGTGTTGGAAACCCAGCTGATTGTCTCCTTGCTTCAAATTGACATCAGGAATATATGCGGTATACCGGCTTCCCTTGCTTCAGCAAGATAGCGCTGAAAAGCCGGTTGTTCATGTGCGGGCGTTTGTGGTAATGATAGGAGGCGGCGAGCCTGACCAGACCTTTGGAGACGTATAAGAACATTGATGAACTCACAAAATTCAAGGAAATAAGTTCACAATGGACATACTCGTCATGCGTCGTTAAGCAAAGGGGCCAAGCGACTCATGATACCATTCATTAATTGACGCCGTGACGGCAAAGTATGGGGCGTCAAAGCTTGAATAAATCGGATCATTTTTAACCCTATTATGAACCAATAGGAAGCTTGAAGTGTTCTTCTTTGGCAAGTAGGTAATCCTGATAGTATTGGAAGTTGACTTGACATGGGGTTTCTAATTTAGGGAGTGTCGAGGAAGTAATGGTTTGTGCCAACACTTGGCAAGTGAATTTATCCGCGTATGGCACCGGTATATAAGGTTCAACTAATTTCATGTGACCCGGTCTAGGATTGGGGCCAGAAACCAGAAAACCACACTAATGGACAGACATGATGGAAGGATGAAGATGTTGGACCGCAACAATGCGTTTTTGAGAGGGGGGCGAGGACTCAAGGCTGACTCTCACCTGAAGAAGCGCGACTGACGTGAGGTGGCTAGCGACGAGAGGAGCAGTTCCCGTGGCGTCTCGGCAACAGTTCCCAAATAGGTACGACTAGGCAGGATAATGAAGAATTTTGAGTTTATCGATTAGTGTGATGGCTGGCCGCGCTATTTGATACATAATTAAGCGCTTGTTTGAGACTGAATAGGGCTTATATGGGATACGCAGAGAGTTATTGGTTCTTGGGAGTTCCGCAGTTGGCTAGGCCGATTCATTGGCTGCTCAGAATAGAAAGCTGACGGCTGGCACGTACCTGAATTGCGCATGGTGCGCATCGGCGATGTCAGGCAGACGTTTGAATCCTACTCGGCAACGGACCCAAGATGTACACCCGCGCTTGCCGAACCACACCTTGGAATTGATTGGTACTCCGCGGCGGACTAGCTAATGTGACCTAAATCCATGTCCATTGGTAGATCTAGAACGCCCTCAACTTCTTCCTATTCCTCCTACGAGATCCTCGTCGTAACCTATTGAAAGCACACTTGCATTCAGGATGATAGCACAGCTGGAATGTAACGTAAGCCGTCCAATGTACACGATGAACACATCCACGAGTTATATCTGCGCCGATGGTTTAGTGGTAAAATTCTCCGTTGCCATCTAGCAGCGTCGGGGAGCCGGGGGTTCGATTCCCCCTCGGCGCACAACTTTTTAGTTCGCACAGATTTCCTTTTTTTCTTTTGTATTCTCTTTTCCTTTCTTTTGTATGACACATCCCAGTTATACTTGCTGCCTGAAGGATACTTTTTCCTTTCCCTCTTCAGATTCAATTGGTAGAGAGAGAGTGGTTGCATTCTATTACCGGTATCGTACTTTTCTATCTGACGAGCCTGCTACAATCTTGCTACAGAGTCCTCTGTCAGAAGATGCTTTTGAACCTTGCCCGACCCTGTTCGAGGGAATTGTTCAACAAGAATAATCTCTCTTGGCACCTTATACCGGGCAATTCGTGAACGGCAATGTTCAATCATGTCTTCATGGGTAAGCTGAGTGCCGGGCGCCGCAATTATGAATGCGCGCCCGGCTTCGCCCCAGAGCTGATCCGGCACACCGATAACTGCAACACCGACCACGCCAGGGTGCTCAGCCATCGCGGCCTCGACTTCGGCAGGGTACACGTTTTCTCCCCCCGAGATGAACATGTTTTTACGTCTGTCAATCAAAAAGACGTACCCGTCCTCGTCGACCCGCCCGATGTCACCAGTGCGGAACCACCCGTCTCCCGTGAAAGCGGCAAGGTTCTCTTCTGGCCGATTCCAATACCCCGGAGTGACGCTCGGACCAGACACAATGATCTCCCCCGGTGCACCGACTGGAACATCCTTGTCCCGTTCGTCTACCACCCGGACTGCCGTCAACGGGCCCGGGAGGCCCACAGAGCCCGCCTTGACGTCGATGAGCTCTGGGCAGTGTGGCATGCCAGAGACTGTGCCCACTTCGGTCGAACCGTACCCATCGACCATGCGGATTCCACGGCTCAGCCACCATTTGATACGAGCTGGGGGGTTGGGGGCTCCGCCCGTAAAAAGCGCCTTGAGAGTGAGCCACTCTGTCGTGTTGAAATTGGGTGCGCGGGCAAGGGCCTCGGCCATTTGAGGTACGCAAAAGTAATGCGTAACTTGCAGACATGCATCGCCAAGACGAGCATTGGTAAGGTCGGCATTGAACTTGGGAGACACAACGATTGTACCGCCTCGCATTAGAGGTGGCCAGATCTGAGCAATAAGACCCATGAAATGGAACATGGGCCCGTCGCAGAGGAAGACGCTCCCGGTGTCGACCTCTGCCAGAATGCTGAAGTTGATTGTCGTTGCCAAGATACACCGGGCGTTCAACATGACACCTTTGGGTGCCCCGGACGTCCCCGACGTGTAGAGAACAACGCACGTCTCGTCCGCGGGCCTTGCATCCAAGCGAGGCGCTTGTTCTGCAGCATCCACAGCTGCAAACAAATTTGAAAAGCCAATGTGCTGGCAGCCGAGAGGCAGTTCTGGCGGGACAAGATCCGTGAAGAGAATGGCCGGGGCGCAATCCACCAACAGCTTTGTGAGTTCGGCTTGAGCAAGACGCCAGTTGAGTGGAACGAAGATTGCTCCCAGCCTCATGAGTGCTTGCTGTAAAATGATCTGATGGACGCTGTTGGCTGAGATGGTCGCCACTCTATCGCCGGTCTGAACCCCTTGTCCGCACAATACGGAGGCCGCGCGCTGAATGTCGGCATCGAGTTCCAAATACGTCCATCTGCGGTTGGTTGCCAGGTCGATGCAGGCCAAACCGGTCGGCCGTAAACGTGCATGAAGCAGCACTGGGTCCGGAGTGAGATGAGCCATCAGTACACGTCCAAGAAAGTTGAGTGATTGGATTTTGAGGCGGGAGGGATGATGAGAGCCACGGTGGAGCCAGAGATCTTATTGAATTTGAATCCTCTCGCAATGTTGCACCGTTGGTTCCGAGACGGATGCGGGAGGGAGCAGCCGCTGTCGATTTGTGGCTGCTCAACAACCCCCGTCGATCGTGATGATGTTCTATCGAAACCCAAGCCCCCAGCCAAGGCCTTTCGTTGGTTGGATACGAAGCATTGCTGATTTGGAGAGAAGAGAATGTACGATTGAGGAGGCGTGAAACTCTACTTGTGGTGTCTAAACAAGTCGTCCAACCGTCCAACAGATTAAGCCGCACATACATCACCTTCGCGCCGGCGGGAATCGGCCCTTTTTCCATTTCCAGCTGTGCATCTCCAGTCTCTAAAATCGCTAATGTAGCGTTAAGGATGTGACAATGCTGGTTGACGAGTAGAATTCAAGTGTCCTAGTATGCAGGCGATTGGTGTGTGTGGGGGAGACAACAAACAAGCTGCTGCGCCGTAAGGCCCTGAATCCTACGGATCCTTCCATATGTATAGGCAGTCATGCCAAATCGGGTCACTAGATGCATGGTTTCACTGGCTCTGGCAATGAACTGATGCACCTTATGGCACTAGGACCAAGTATGAACATGCAAATCGTGTTCTCGGCTGACCAGCGAGAATGCCTTGGGTGTTCAGCTGGGTTCTGGGCAAACACCTTGAACTTACCGAGAATCCACCCATACACGTCCGAGCCCCCCTCCGTCTTACCTCAGCCACCGGATTTCGAGCTCGATACAGTAAAGCCCATTGATTCATCGCGACATCGCGCTGTTACCTACAGGAAATTCTTTTCTGGGCGTGGCGGCTGGGTTTACCTGCTGTCTTGGAGGGCCGTTTTAGGTGCGGTATCATGCAGCTGATAGCAGACGGTCTAACTGCAATCTAATTTGATATGAACACCACGGTCTAGGTGCCAGCTGCAGTGCGTCTATCTAGACACTCGCGGAACGACAGGGAACCTCTGGCTCTTCCACCTCCGTTCACAGTAGTCACGAGTGAGTACGTTGAATTTGGACTGTTTACAAGGCAGCAACCTGCCAACCTTTAAATAAGTTCGATATGGCTCGCAAACCCGAACCACTGCTTCCACAGCAAGTATTAGCTCGAACTGGTTTATAAGTCTAAATAGAACTCGAACAAGTTCAGAGATAACCCCACCGTCAGTCATAATGTATAACGATACCACTCACGACATATACAGTGCTTGCGATGGCAAAGGTCATCACTCGGACTTATACGAGCCTATTGCCATCATCGGCATGGGAATGCGGCTTCCGGGCCACGTCCATAACGCCACCGACTACTGGGACCTTCTTGTCAAGGGCAACAGCGGTCGCTGCCCCGTACCCAAAAGCCGCTACAACGTCAACAACTGGTATGGGCCAGGAAGAGTGTCCCACGTTCCAACCAAGTTTGGATACTTTCTCGAAGAGTTGAACCTGGCACACGTCGACCCAAGCTTTTGGTCGTTCACAAAACAAGAGGCCGAGCTCATGGATCCGCGGCAACGCTTGTTTCTCGAGGTGGCTTACGAAGCTTTGGAGAATTCCGGCTCAAAATCATGGAAAGGCAATGATGTTGGGGTATATGTTGGTACCATGGGGGAGGACTGGACCACACTCGAGTCCCGCGACGAGCGGAACCTGAACGCTATCCGACCGGACGTGTTTGGTGACTACATCCTGGCTAACAGAGCATCTTACGAGTTCGATCTGACAGGCCCAAGGTATGTTTTCTTTCTGCTTTCTACCATTATTAACTAAGGCGAAGAAGCGTTGTTGTGCGGACTGCTTGCTCCGCATCTCTAGTCGCACTCCATCAAGCCTGTCAAGATCTGCATAGTGGCGACTGCTCCTCTGCCCTTGTCGGGGGTGTCAACCTCATCCTTACGCCTAAAGAGACTGCCTCCATGCATCAAAACGGAGTCCTATCACCTTCGGGATCTTGCAAAAGCTTTGATGCAGATGCCGACGGGTTTGCAAGGGGCGAAGGAGTATCTGCAATTTATATCAAAAGGTTATCTGATGCAGTGAGAGACGGCGATCCGATCCGCTCTGTGATTCGCTCCACTTGCACCGCCGGAAATGGTCGAACCCTTGGGCTGACGACACCGAACCCCGAGATCCATGAACGGCTGATGAGGAGGGGCCACAGGTTGGCTGGCGTCACAGATTTGTCGAAAACTGCGATGGTAGAATGCCACGGCACTGGAACACCTGTAAGTCACAGTACATGAATGGAAATTCCTAGTGTCTTGTGGTGCTAACGGAGAGTTCTGTCATAGGTAGGGGATCCTTTGGAAGTGAGTGCTGTTGCCAACATCTGGGGCGAGAATGGTATTTATATCGGATCGGTACGCGCCGCTGTAATGATGTGCAACTTCTTTGACCAAAACTAACACCAAGTGTCAGGTGAAACCAAACATTGGGCATGGTGAAGGGGCTGCAGGCCTGTCAAGTGTCATCAAGATGGTGCTGGCATTGGAAAACTCAACTATTCCACCAAATATCAACTTCAAAACACCCAATCCAAGAAGTGAGCCATTAATAGCGTGCTATCTGTTTTTGCTCACAAAGTACTGATTATGAATCTAGTTCCATGGGAAACCGCCAGGCTGAAAGTTCCGACAGAGCCTCTGCCCTGGCCAACCGACAGATGTGAAAGAGTTTCGGTCAACGGCTTTGGAATTGGCGGTTCCAATGCTCATGTGAGTGTTGACGTCAGGGTTTGTCTTACAGCGCTAATTCTCTACCAGGTCTTGCTTGAATCTACCACATGCTTTGGTCTGCCTTCGATCAGGATTCTCAACAAATCAAACCCAGAGACTCCCTATCACCGCTTGCTCGCTTTCTCGGCCAAACACCCTGACTCTGTCAAAAGCCTGACAAACAAGGTTGAGAATTACCTGAACCAGTCATCAGGGAGTCTGAACAACGTTGCATATTCACTGGCTGCGCGCCGCGAGATCCACACATATCGCGCATTCTGTGTGACTGATGGTAGCAGTGCACTGCAGATTTCTCCAGTTATCAAAAGAAAGTGCTCAACTCCCGATGTAGTTTGGGTATTCACGGGCCAAGGAGCCCAATGGGCGCAGATGGGAAAAGAACTTATCGAACAAGAGCCCCTGTTCGGAGAACGGATCGACAGTCTTGATAAAATCCTTGCTGGGCTATCCGAACCTCCGTCTTGGACGATAAAAGGTACAATGGGCCTCCCTGAACCAACATAATCGGATATTGCGTTGACAACCCTATAGGACTGCTTGTAGCCTCGGAAGACGAGAGTCGCCTCTCCGAGGCTGAGTTCTCCCAGCCATGTCTTCTCGCCATACAAGTCGCTCTTGTCGACTTGCTTCGATCATGGGGGGTTGTTCCAAGTGCGGTAGTTGGGCACTCTTCGGGTGAAACCGCTGCCGCTTATGCAAGTGGTGCCATCACGGCCGAAGAGGCCATACTCATCGCATATCACCGAGGTCAAATCACCCGCCTCATCAAAGCTGTGCACAATGGCAGCATGGCTGCCGTTGGCCTTGGCCGACACCAGGCCGAGAAGTTTCTACGGCCGGGAGTCATTGTAGGGTGCGAAAATTCTCCTTCCAACGTGACCCTGTCAGGTGAGAGCGACGTTTTACAAGACGTCCTACACAATATTCGGCTGAAGAACCCGGAAGTGCTAGCGCGAGCCCTCCGGGTCGAGTGTGGTTATCATTCCCGTGAGCTCGACTCCTCTTACCCCATGCCAAACTCTCAAATAATAACAACTCGTAGATCACATGAAAACCGCAGCAGAGGATTTCACAGCACGCTTGGAAGGGTTATTACAGAACAAGAAGCCATGCGTCCCGTTTTACTCCTCTGTAACTGGGGTCAAGAACACAGACATGTCCCACTCATACTGGGTAAATAACGTCTTGTCTCCCGTTCTGTTCAGCACGGCAGTACAATCGGTCCTGGACGATTTCACGTCACCAGTTTTCGTCGAAATCGGCCCACATTCCGCTCTCGCTGGGCCGATTCGTCAGATTCTGCAGTTCAAGAATAGAACGGCTCAGTATATACCGACGTTGATGCGCAGCCAAGACGCAATGCCGGCTCTTCTAAAGACAGCAGGGGAGCTCTGGCTAGCTGGCACGACCATCGATATTGCTATAGTGAACCCTCCAGGCCAGTTTCTGACCGACCTTCCGACGTACCCTTGGCACTATGACAAGGAGTATTGGCTCGAGAGTAGGCTTTCTCGCAGTTGGCGTTTCAGAAAGTTCCCTCATCACGAACTTCTTGGCTCCCGAGTTGAAGAGATCTCGGACGCGCTCCCTTCTTGGAGATGCAATCTGCGTCTCGATGACGTCTCGTGGTTAGGGGACCATGTCGTGAGAGATCAGACCATTTTCCCTGCTTCGGGGTTCATTTCAATGATTGGAGAGGCTTTGAGGCAGCTCACAGGCTCTGGCGAGTTCACTCTCAGTCATGTGTCGTTCGAAGCCGTTCTGGTGCTCGATGATCGGCCAGTTGAGCTGGTGACGGTCCTCCACCCGGCGAAATCGAGTAACTCAGACCAACATACTTGGTACGACTTTTCAATATCTTCGCTCGGTGAAGAAAACGAACGCTGGGTGAAACATGTTTCCGGCCAATGCAGAGCAGGCTCGGGCAAGAAGCGCCTCCCTCCGCAAATGTCTACCCTACCGCGCCAAGTCTCGGCATCTTCGTTCTACAACACCTGGAAGAGATTTGGTCTGAACTATGGCAGCAGCTTCCGCGGGCTTTCTGGCATCACCTCGCACGTCACTGAGCCTAAAGCCGTTGCAACGCTCGATGATATGCATTCTGGTTACAGCAGTGCAGTATATTCTGTCCACCCGGCAACTTTGGATACGAGCATGCATGTGGCCATGGTCGCCAGCTGCAAAGGTCTTGAAAGAAACTTCAGGCAGTTGGTTGTGCCAATTTACCTCCAGGAAATGTTCGTCAGAAAAACTACGGGCCCAATTCAGGTCATCGCCAGCGCTGAGAGTCTACCCGAGGCTGTTCCTCTATCCAAGGTCGTCGGCGTCTCCGAGAGGCAGGTCGTCATTGAAATCTCTGGGTTGCAAGTCAGAGCCCTCGAGAATAGTCACAGCAACGAGGAGGACCCCCACGCCGGCGCCGTCCTCGAATGGAAACCCGATATCAACTTCGTCAGCCCCTCGCAATTGTTGCACCAGCAACAGACGGATGTGGACTCCCATGTCCTAGATAGAATGGTGCTGGCCTGTATCGTTGATCTCAGGGCTCAGATCCAGTTTCTCCCTGCTACACAACCCCATTTAGTCAAGTTTAAACATTGGCTTGACGCCTCATACAGGGAGGCTATGACTGGACAATACCCTGGAGTTATTAATTCACTTGAAATCGCGACAATGAGCCACAAAGTTCGACATGCATTCATAGTCAAGATGCTCGAATTTTGTAGGGGCACTATCTTCTTCGATATCGCTCACGCAGTCTATCGGGTTCATATCTATGGTGCAGGTTGCTTTTCAGGCTCCTCGCACGCAGTCAAGACACTAGCGCAGCCTGAGCATCTCACCGGTTTCCTTAGGTTCATTGACGATGTAGACTTTTCCAATCTCCTTCAACTTCTAGGACACAAGAATCCGAACATGAGCATCTTACACATTCATCCCGCGGCAGAGTCTACCGACATATCATCGGTCTTTTTATCTCCGGACGGCGAGCGTACCTATGGTACCTATACCTATACTGGTGTCTCCATAAAGCCAACAAACTTTATCGAGAGACGGTGCGAATCGTCATCAGCAGTCAAATACAAAAAGCTGGCGATAGAAGAAGATCCTATTCCTCAGGGCTTCGCCGAAGAATCATTCGATCTCATCATCTCTCAACAATCCACAGCCTCCTTCTCACCAGACTCCATAATTAACATGCGAAGGCTTCTGAAGCCTCGCGGCTACTTAATTCTTCAGCGCCCGAATCCCGCATCCAAGGTTCTTCAGCTCGCCTTTGGTCTTGTTCCGGAGATCAACCTCGGTAGTGAGTCACCATTACAGCCGGAGGCCTTGCGAGAACAGTTGAGACTTGCCGGTTTTGACGACGCTTCGTCAGCTACATTTACCGGAGAGGGTGGCAGAATTACTGTGGCCCAACCTTGTCAATATTACTCAAAGCCTGTGAGAGCAAGTGTCGTATGCCAAGATTCAAGCCACCCCATTGTTTCTAGCGCTACAATGTTCTTACAGTCGCGGGGGATTTCTCTACAATATTTCCCCCCTGGACACAGGCTTCCTCGGGGCCAACCCATCTTGTGTCTGCTGGATCTTGAGTCACCCTTCCTTCACAACATGGGTCCTGCGCAGTGGAACGAGCTAAAGAAGTCTTTGTTCTCAGCACAAGACGAGAAGATGCTCTGGGTTACGGGTGCCTCTCAGATGCACTGCAAAGACCCGAACTACTCTCTAACACTGGGTGCCGCTCGTAGCGTGCGAAGAGAGCTGGCAATGGACTTAGCCACACTGGAACTGGAGTTCTTCAACGTCCATGGGTGGGATGCTGTGGTCACTGTACTCAAATCTTTCGGAGGGCGCTTCCGTGGAGGTGAGGTTGATTCGGATTCCGAGTACGTCTTCTCCAACGGATCAATCCAGATCTGTCGGTTTCACTCCACCAAGGTTATGGATAACCTGAGGGAACGATGCGACAACGCCCCGAAAACTCTAAACATCGTCAATGTCGGATCTTTGCAGACATTGAGATGGG
The DNA here is from genome assembly GCF_000149035.1 of Colletotrichum graminicola M1.001. Classification (NCBI taxonomy): domain Eukaryota; kingdom Fungi; phylum Ascomycota; class Sordariomycetes; order Glomerellales; family Glomerellaceae; genus Colletotrichum; species Colletotrichum graminicola. The sequence continues at coordinate 442,762 of NW_007361026.1, read as the reverse complement.
AAGAAACCGAAGGTGTAGGATTGGATAGAGACAACCTTCGAATTGAGGTGCGAGCCGCTGGGGTTGATACCAAGGTATGGTTGTGTTATTAATATCCAAGTGCTTTGAAGCACATTCTAACATCACACTTCAGGACCTACATGCTTCGCTAAGTGATGTGTCAAGCGAAGCCGGTCTTTCTAGCAAGTTTGGACTCGAGGGCAGTGGTATTGTTACAGGCGTGGGGCCTGATGCCCGCAAATTTCGCATTGGTGATCGAGTTGCCTTTAACCATGACAGTGCTCTATCAACCTCCATCATATTGTCCGAATCTCTATGCGCAGAGATTCCTGCTACCATGGGTTTTGAGGAAGCTGCATCAACGCCATACTCTTTCGGCCTAGTTCTACATGGACTAATGGAATTGGGGAAACTGAAAAAGGGCCAAGTAGGTTTCCCTCGTCATTCATATCTATATCTTTACTGACCTCTTAGTCCGTATTGATTCATTCAGCTTCCGATGCCCTCGGGGCTGCCGCAATCAATGTGGCTAGATTGATTGGTGCCGAGGTAACTATCCCCCAACCGGTTCATTCGGGATTGCGGCAGACTGAACCTTTCTTGAAGATTTTTTGTACAGTCCGGACTTCGGAACAGGCCAAATACCTCATGAGTTCGTATGAGATTCCTAAAACCCGCATATTCAGCTGCGGAGACGCTTCCTTCTCGCACGAAGTTTTGCAGTTGACGGCTGGGGTTGACGTTGTGTTCAACACTCTACCTGAATTTTTACAAGAGTCCTGGGACTGCCTTTCACCACTTGGGACATTGGTACACGTCGTCCAACACAGAGCCCACAGTGGAAGTCATCTACGGATGGACCGTTCAAGCTGCAATCGGACTTTCGTCAGCGTAGACTTTGAAGATCTGAGGATTAATCGTCCGCGAGAATGCATCAGGTTAGTGCCTCATCTTCCTGTGGCAACGTGTTGTGTGACTATCAGGTCACTGACCGATATACGAATAGGCTCCTGGAACAAGCGTTCACACTTAACAAGTTTGGCTTGAACAACCCAGCCCCGGAAATTCTAACATTCAAAGCTTCTGATGTGGCTCTGGCATTTCAACACCTTCAATCCGACAAACACGTTGGACGGGTTGTTGTAAGGATGCCTCGCAGCAGCGGGGAGCTTCAAGCACTCCCTTTACGCTCAAAGATTTCTCTCCGGCATGACAGAACTTACATCATTGTCGGTGGTGCTGGAGGCCTAGGCCAAGCCACTGGTCGCTTTCTTGTCGAGAGGGGGGCTCGCAACCTGATATTCTTCTCGAGGTCGGCCGAAGAAGCCTCCAAAAACCAGCCACAGTACTTCATGGAACTAGAGTATCTAGGCTGCAGGGTTCAAGCGATCTCTGGTAGCGTTGACAAGATGGCCGATGTGGTCAGGATGATGGACTCCGTGTCAAGTCCAGTCGCTGGCGTCTTGAACGCAGCGATGGTTCTTCATGTGAGTTCCCAGTCACTGACTTCGTGATATCTAATGCTCATCGGCCTCAGGACACGAACCTCGCCGATATGACTTTCGAGGAATGGCAAGCCACTGTTTCGCCGAAGGTACAGGGAACATGGAATCTTCATTATGCTCTCCAGGCGCAAAACGAACCACTCGACTTCTTCTTTCTCTTCAGTTCCCTATCTGGACTCGGGGGTCAAATCGGCCAGGCCAACTACGCCGCCGGCAATGCTTTCTTGGATGCTTTTGTGCAATATCGTCATTCTCAGGGTCTTCCATGTTCTGTTCTCGACATCGGAATCATGGAAGACATTGGCGTTCTTGCAAGGGAAACCAGCCGCCTGGAAGCACTTCGCAAACTGTCGCAGCATTGCCTCCACGAGCAAGACTTGCTCGACGCCATGGAATTGATGATCCAGCGCTCCAACGGTCGTCTTGATATCGGGTTCGAACAAGGCAATGGCCTGGCTCGAGGGTACATTAATCCAAGTCAACTCGCTATCGGCATGCGGTCGTCTGCTTCGACGAACAGAACTGGGTGGCAGAGAGATCCACGCACTCTTTTTCTAACGAGTGCAGCCTCTACCAACGGCCAGGCTCATGATGAGCACGAGACGGGCAGTTCCCTGAGGGAGTTCATCCAGGGTTGTGCATCAGACCCAGGGAAACTGTCATCTGACGAAGCCAAACAGTTTTTGGCCAAAGAAATCGGCGGCGCATTGAGGGGGTTCATGATGCGGCAGGACGCGGAAGTCAACCTGTCTTTGCCTCTGCAGACGGATTCGTTGGTTACGGTGGAGCTGCGTAACTGGTTCCGGCAAAAGTTGGGAGTCGTTTTCACTGTTGTTGAGTTGCGAAGTGCGGAAAGCATTTTGGCACTTGGCGGACTGGCAGCTGCCAAACTCTCTGTTGCAAACATGTGAAGGGTCAACTTTAAAGTTGACACATGTACAACTTGAGCGTGGTATGCACCGTTGGCCGAGAGCATGGTATTAGCCGGTGATAAGGGTGCGATTCTCCTTGCAGTGCATGGCAGGGCGGTAGTAGTAGTCACCCAAGACGTGGCGGCTGAAGAGAGGGCGCCGAGGACTGCAGGTACATAGTAAAGACGGTGAACCCGGAAGACCCAGAGGGGGGTTGAGGGACTGGTTGGGCAGAACAGGGTGATGGCAACGGGAACTGGATGCCGAAGAGAAAGATAGCGTGAGCCCGATGCCATAAGGGTCTGAATCCCTGTACAGGTCTTACGAGTGGGGGCTCCGATGACGGGCTCGCTGGAGACGGAATCTTCCCGTCCCATCCAAGTTGTCTCATCAGGCACCAAGAACGGCCACCGTTACAGAGAGAGTAGACAAAACCCTGAATTCCAGGACGGCATTTGAATCAGAACAGATAACTATTATTGCCTGTTGTGTAGGGTTGGCGCGCAGCTATTGTGGAACCCCCTGTGGGTCATCACAGAAGTGATTCCCATGTGAATCCCCTCAGGTTAGACCAAAGTCTGTCGTGTGGCAAAACTTGCCCAACCAAGGGAACGTTTATTAAGTTGACATCACCGCAACTTCTCGTGCAGTGAGTCTATCTCCACCGTAAACCTTTACACCGTGAACCGGCCGACGTAAACCTCTAGCTTCTCAGGACGCTGATGAATTCCGCTACTGTTGCCTGGGGTTAACACACTTCTGCATTATCTTTTGGTGTTTCCCATACTACAGCCAAAATCTGCACTCAAAGACCGAAGATGGCCCGCGAGAAGTCGTCCTACGACCGTCCCATCTCAGTGGACATGGATCGCGAGTCTCTCAGCCGTCGCGCCTCGGCGCTAGAGGAGGTTCCAACTTTCGTCCCTCCCCCTGGGTACCCCGGCATCCCCGTTACCCGACGCGTGAGCACAGTCTCTCAGAGCTCACGAGTAATGTTGGAGAATGATGATGCGGATGATCTGGAAGAGCTTGTTCGCAACACCTCGGCGGTGAGCAAGCAACGATCTCGGGAGAGGCGCGAATCCCACGACAACGTCTTCGAGCTGCCCTCCTTCCCGAGGGCCGCGAAGCCAGGTCCCGTAAGCACGATCCGGGAGGTGCCCTCCGAGTTCACAACCCCCCAGTCCACACGCCCTCCATCTCCTGTCTCCGGTCTGGTCTCCGGTCCACAGTTGCCCGTCGAGTACGAGACTGGCACAGGTCAGGCCTACCCCGACATTGGCACCATCGCTTCTTTTCGTGGAGCCATTGTGCTCCTTTGTACTTGCGGCGCACAGCTCATCGATAACGTCTTTATGACGGGCGTCAACATTGCTCTGCCCGCCATTCAGAAAGACTTCGAGGTCAAAAACGGGGAGTTGCAGTGGCTGATCTCGGCCTACACTCTGACGTTTGGTGGCTTCCTCCTGCTCGCTGGCGTGCTTGCCGATCGGTTCGGTCGCAAGCTCATCTTCTGCTCCGGTATGGCGACGCTCAGCGTATGGACGGTCGCCAACGGCTTCGCGACCTCCTTCATCCAGCTGGCCATCTTCCGAGCTCTGCAAGGCATCGGCGCCGCGATGACGGTCCCTTCGGCCGTCGGTATCATCAGCAACTACTTCGTCACGGGGGACCGAACGCTTGGTCTGACCATCTTTGGCGCCGCCGGTGCTGTCGGCTTCTGCCTCGGTCTCATATTTGGCGGGTTCTTGACTTCCTCGCTCGGCTGGCGATACATATTCTACATTCCTACCGCTGTGAGCGGCGCCCTTGGCGCCATTGGCTGGATCTTCCTTCCAAAGGACAGAATCGAGGGTAACTCGAAGCCCAAGCTGGACTTTGTCGGCGCTGGTCTGTCGACGGCTGGGCTGATCTTGCTCAGCTTTGTTCTTTCGAGCGGTGGCGAGTACGGCTGGGGCAAGGCTTTCATCATTGTCTTGCTTGTTCTTAGCATCGCCTTGATTGTTGCCTTTACCTACGTCGAGAAGAAGGTTTCGAACCCCATCATGCCACTTTCTCTCTGGAAACTACAAAACTTTGCCGCTCTCTGGATCGGTGGCTTTGGTAAGTTGATCAAACCCCATCAGGAACACAACAGGCTATTGACTCCATGACTACATGTAGTCATGTACGGCGGGTACCAGACGACGGTCTATTACACGACCCTCATCGCTCAAGAAGTCAACAAGTTGAGTGCCGGCGAAACAGCTCTTCGTTTCCTTCCCATGGGAGCGACAGGCTTTATCTTCAGTCTCTCCATGTCACGCATGCTCGAGGTCTTCAACACTAAGTACCTCCTCATCTTGGGTATGACCATCTGCGCAATCGCGCCCATCCCTTCGGCGCTCATGAAGCAGGACGACCTCAACTTCTGGAAGCACGTCTTCCCGACCACCGTGATGGGCGTCGCGGGTACTACTATTGTCTACTGCACCATAACCGTTGTGCTCCTGGCCTCGCTACCTGTCAACGTCAAGAGTCTTTGCGGTGGCATGATCAACACGGCGTTCCAAATCGGTAGCGGCGTCGGCCTCGCACTAGCGAGTGCCATTGTTCAGGCCGTGGACATAAGCAAAGGCCATAGCCAGCTGCAGCAGTTCAACACTGGGCTGTGGTGCTGCGTTGGCCTTGCAAGTGTCGGCGTGGTGGCCAGCACGTTTGGAGTGAAAAACGTTGGGAAGGTCATCAGTGGCCCGGCTATTGCTCATTAATTATTGAACCGCCATGTGAATGACGAATTGAAAAGCAGTCAAGGGAGGTTATGGCTACGAGTTGCTAGTTTAGAGATATTTAACCAGTGGTCGCCTAAAGACCAGATTTACTTGACTAAGACACAATGTGACTGGTAATGATTGTAAACTGTGAAGCGAAAGCAATGCACAAATGTATAAAATGGGCCAGTGGATATTGCCAACTTCTTGATATGTATGTTGTGGTCGGTTCAGACGCGATGGGCGCTTCCCAACCAGGTTACTGAAGGTACAGGCTACAGCTCCGTCCGATCTTGTCACTTGAATATTTCCCAATAGACACAGAGTGCTAATAGCAGTAGATTCATATATTTGACCTTAAGTAACATGCACAAAATCTTTGCAAGTCCTTTCACGCTTTCAATACTGTCAACCATGCTTTTATATGGAGCCAGGCACAAGTATCTCGTCTAAGCGTACCTGGCCAAGCTGAAATCCATGTCAATAAGTCTTAAATGAAAGAAAGATATTCAACGGATCTTGAAAAGAAAGGACATGGAATGAAATAACCAGTGAAACGAATCCCTAGAGCCCAACTGCCAATTCTTCTAGGGCCTGTTTGTGCTTAAGTGTCACGAGATATAAGGCGTTAGTTACTGCCCATAACTAACAGCGTCGTTTTTGGTTACGTGACATTATGAGAGCAGCTTTGGGGAGCGCTCGCATAAATGGCTAGCCCCCGGGTCCATTCGGAGATTCGGGACGATATGAGCTATGGTAGGACTCACCTACTACTGAGCGACGGACTAGCTTGGGACATGTGGCTTGAAAGTTATCGCTGTGTCCCTCATTGATGGTGGGATTATGCATCAAATTCCGGCCGCTCTAAAATCGGACACAGCCCGGCAGATCCCGAACCGCACTTTCCGGCCGGAGCTTTGCAAGTGCACCACTTCTATCCGAAGGTGCTCGGAGCTTATGACTGACGCGGACTACCTCGGCCCATCGCGCTATGTGGTCACTGAGACGCGAGGGTTCAGAAATCTACATATATGAACTTTTGAATTTGCCTGTTGAAAATACCGCTTCACCCAGTTTGATATCCATCATCTATTTCTCCTGCCACAATCACCATGGGTATCCCTCTGCCTGCATTCATGGCAAACATTGCCTTCTGCCACGTCATCCCATACGCGACCTTGCTAGGAACCTCTCTTTTCCAAACATTTGTCAATACTAAGAGCTGCCACAGCGAACTTCCCAGGTCCGCCTTTACGACATTGCAGAAACGTCTCTTCCCCGTTTACTTTCGTTGCCAGGCGGTTCTCTTGGTTTTGACCGCCATCACATTCCCTCCATACGGCCCATCATCCCTACTCCTGGAGAAGCGCGACTGGGCCCCACTCGCAATCGTTGGTCTCACAACCGTTGCCAACCTCTTCATCTATGGGCCGAAGACAAGACAGGCCATGATTGACCGGGTTCACCAAGGTGAGTTCTGAGTCCGAGCCTGGAGCCGGGTTGTCAGATGATGAGGGCGCCCTCTAATGCACAGCAGAAACGCGTGATGCAAAGCGGCCTGATGCTGTTGACGAGCCAAGCCCGGACATGAACGCTGTCAAGAGACTTTTTTCGTTCAGCCACGCCATGAGTATCCACCTCAATATCATTGGCATTTTCGGTATGGTGTGGTACGGGGGAAGGTTGGCATCTAAGCTGAACATTGAGACGGACTGAAGTTTTGTTGTTTTTGACTGCTCGGCTGGGAACCCCTTTTGTCCTTATTTTCATGTGGCATGGTAATAGCGCCCTGCACTCTTTATCGTCCACAGTAACAAATGCATCTTCTTCACCTCTCGACAAAGGTCGAGGTTATTGGACAACGAAAATGCACCAGAACTGTGTCTAGGCACACATATCAGAAGTTGAACACCGATTCCAAGTTTCGAATGAGGCAGTATAATCGACCATAACTTTGACTATCATTCGAAATCGGGGCCATGCTAACCAGTTGTTCATGATGCTCAGGGTGTCTATGGTGGACCCTATTTACGTGCCAGAGTAGAGGTTTTACCGCACGTGGGAATCGTGCAACAATCTAAATTCATGCGCTACGCCAGTAACTCCATCTCAAAGCTCATCAGAAATCACCGAAACCCCGGTGTCCCGAAGTCCGTTTGTTGCTGCGTACCTCCTACAAACTTAATATTCATGTGTATCATCAAAATGTGCTATAAGCTCCCCCTCACGGGTCGTAAAAGGTCAGCGCATGCTGGGCACCCTCGGCGCTGATATCGTAAAAGTCTTTGCAGCTGGAAAATGAGACCTTGTGCTGTGCCGCGTAGAACTCATCGTACTTGACGTCAAGAGCATCGCGCAGGTTGTCGACGCCGCCCTCGGGGTGGATGTGCTTCCAAGGAAGCCTGCAGGTCTCTGCCTTGCAGCTCTTCAGAACCAATAGGAGGGCGTCGAGGCGATCTTGCACGACAGATAACGGATGCTCAAGAAGCTGGCCGGAGGCGCTCCCAGCTAGGTTGACCATCTGGCCCGGGTCCTTCTGTAACAGAGGTTAGTCAGGAAGTCAAATGACGTCCGATCTGGGCCTGCACTGACTTTCATATCGTAGAGCTCCCGCTCGTTGCTGCACCAGACCGAGTAGAACAAGCTGTATCCATCTCCCAGAACACGCATGGCCTTGTACGTGTTATTCGCGGCAACTGTGAAGAGACGACTTTTGTTAGTGGAACCGTTTCAACTCCAGACTCGAACCTACTTACCGCCTCCGAAGGCGTCATAACCCGACTGAAGTCCCCAGAACTCGACGTTGACGTGGTCGTGCTTGGGGTCATTCTGTGCCTTCTCGATGTCTTTCTCAGAAAAGGGAATGGGAGGTCCATCAAAATCCTCACGCAGAGTAATGTTCGCAAGCGAAAAGATGGTTGGAGCCATATCAGTGTGGCCCCGGGTGGGCCGTGACGAAGTCGACCGTTTTGCCCTTGGGCACACCGGGACCACGAATCAGGAACGGCACATTGATATCCTCCTCAATAGAGCACGTCTTTCCCGGCTTGAGGCGGTGCTGGCCGGTGTGAAAGCCATTGTCAGACGTGAATATAACGTATGTGTTGTTAAGGATGCCTGCTCGGTCGAGGCGGTTGATGATGGTATCGACCATCTCGTCGACGGACTGCAGCGCCTGGAGGCGGCGATGGTAGTAAATGTCGCCGTAGGCCACCTCGGTAGCATTCAACTGAGAAATGATAAGGCCCCAGTTGGCCCTACTGGGCCGTGGACCCATTAGCCATCATTATTGGAACCCGAGGAGATGGGCCTAAGTATTCTCACCTTGACAGGGTTGGAGTTGTAAGTGCGAGGCACAGTGACATTGGCGAACAGGTTCTCGTGCCTCTTTGCCGGGATAGGGGGTGTGGCACCTGGACTTGTTTCGCCGCCAAGGCCATTATTGTGAGGACCGATGGGTGCAACACCGAGGAAGAAGGGCTTGCTGCCATTGAATCCGAAAGCATCATCTAAGAAACCCAACACTCTTTCGGCGGCCAAGTCGTTGCTGTACTCGCCAGGGAAGGTCTGAGATGGGCTTTGGTTCCTCTGGAACGTCGCGTTGAGATACAGGTAAGTGTTGGGGTCCAGGAGGACTAGATTACAGGCATTAGCAAACGATGATTCATTCCAGAGGCCCGACTAATAATAACCCACAGTCACTGCCAGTCCACCCCTTGGGGAAAGGGTTATTCCAGTTGCCGGTATCATGGGCGTTAAAGAGCTTGCCGGTGTAGTAGGTATTGTAGCCGGCGTCTTGGAGCCACACAGGCAGATACTTGTCGTTGTAGCCCTGAGACACGAACTTGGGGTAACCTCCTGGTATCATCGTTAGAGTCCACCCTCTTCCAAGTGACAGGACATGTTGATGCATCCCAGCGTACCGTGAGGACGAACAATGTTAGTGACGTTGGTGGTGTGCGCCGCCTGGCCCGTTAGCAGGCTGACACGGGACGGACAGCATATTTTGACAAAGTGCTTCTGAACATAGGGCATATAGTCAAGAGAGCCCAGCTGCCGGTCCTGGTCATCTGTTAGGATAAAAACAACATTGGGCTGGCGCTGCTGCACGTCTTGAGCAATAACGGCGGTGGCACTAAGTGCCAGCGTTGCCAGCGATGATAAGCTAGGGATGGGGAGCATGATTATTGTTTTGTCTTGTCGAAACACGAAAATCCGAGTCAGAAGTTTGGACACAAGAACCGATGGGCCAAAATAACTACAATCGGTCTGTGAGAAAGAGGGGATTCTTGTATGCTGTGCGCAAACTAGCTATGATAGGCGACCACGGAGTCTATCTCAGTCAATTATAGCCTCCCCTCTATAACCGGAATCGGACCTTACTGCAATCAACAGGGGCTCCGATGATCTGGTGGTATAGTCAGCGGGTCCCCGAACGGTATTTGCCCAGTTTTAGACCAGTTGGATGAACCTCTGGACGGTACAAACAATCATCGTAATCGGATATGTCAATTGCGCCATTCTACCCGCTAGCCTATTTCCACCACTATCACCACGTTTTGCTAGCCAGGCACCAAGGTTTTTTGTTCCGGCTCCAGTGGAAATACAACGTGCAAGCTCAGCTAAATAATGGCTGGTAGAGTAAATTCTCTATGGAGCCGATCGGCTTTAAAAATTGGGTTTTGATGTGATTGTTAGCGTCAAAAATGACAGCCCTTCTCTTGTCCTTGGTTATGCCGCGAAGCGGTGCCATTGACACCGAGGGACCTGATAAGGGGATTGAATAACCGACATAACAGAGTAACTCTTTGACAACTGTGAACCGTTTCTTATGTACCGAGGCAAAGCTTACATCGCGCACTGGCCAACGCTTGATTCACCTCATTACTGGGGGCGATTCTATTATCAGGCTTGAGGAAGTCAACAGCCGGATTGAAAGCTCACACAACTCAAGTCGAGGGCAACAAACCACCAAAGAGAGCATTTAACACGAGGCAACCTGGGCAGTACGCTGTACCTGAGAGCGGAGGCTCTAGTCGTCCCTTGAGTCGTGTTCACGTCCATTTCGTGACCTGTGGTAATTGTGGATGGGTCATAGACGTACAGATTAGCATTCCGTCCAACACAGTTGGATATCCAATCGAATACGGCCGACTGGCGCAATGGTAGCGCTTCAGACTTCTAATCTGGAGGTTGTGGGTTCGAGCCCCACGTTGGTCATTTTTTGGTCCTTTTCAAGAATTCATGGTGTTTTTTTCCTTTATTTCTTTTTCTTTCAAGTTCTTCTGTTGTTTTCTATATTATTGGAAATGTGTGTGGTAGTTGCAGGATAGGCCAGGCAGGTGCATGCCCTCGAACGAGGAATTAAGACAAAAACATATAGCATATGCAATGGACTTTCCAGACAGTTCCAAACTTGTTGTTAAACGGAATTGGAACAGTTGCCTTTTATGACTTGCATTCCGACAGTTTGCTCTCCACGGAACTATGTACGTCATGCCGTGGTTCTTGCAGACGGTGCCCGAGTCCGGCGTAAGCTTCTCACCTGGGGCTCACCGAGTTGCCCCACTTAATCCCTGGCGGTCGCATAGTCAATCGTAAACTGCCCGCGTCAAGCTCCAGCTCAGCCTTCTCTCCCACGGCAAGCTTCGGAGCCCAAATTGCAAAATGGTACGTCCCAGCCTCTCCCCCCGCGTCCCAACGATCTGGCGACCCGGATGCGTGTATGCGGTGCCTCATCCGTTGCTCGAGCTAGCTAACGCCACCGCCGCAGTTACCCCTCGGCCTCTTGAACGCCGCCCAAGGGCACCCCATGCTCGTGGAGCTGAAGAACGGTGAAACCCTCAACGGCCATCTGGTCATGTGCGATACCTGGATGAATCTGACCCTGAAGGAGGTCGTTCAGACGAGTCCGGTACGCGCCGCCCGTCGATGTTACAATGCCGTGCCTCTCGACTGACGATGATGCAGGAAGGCGACAAGTTCGTCAAGATCCCCGAAGTTTATGTGAAAGGAAACAACGTACGATACGAACCCCTCCCTCCCCATCTTGCGCCTCCCCAGGCAAACACAGTGCTGATGCGCCCCCAGATCAAGTACCTGCGAGTCCCCGACGACATCATCGACGTGGTTAAGGAGAACCAGGCGAACCACCAGCAAGGAGGATTCCGTGGCGGTAGAGGTGGAAACAGAGGGGACCACAGTGGTCGCGGCGGCGATAGAGGCAGAGGCAGAGGTCAGGGCCGTGGAGGACGGGGACGTGGTAACCGTGGTGGCCCATGAGGATATCTCCGACAAGATTCCGACAAGCCAGCACCTGGCGGACCGATGCCCACGGTGGCAATGCACAACGCCAATGGAGAGAATACTCTTTGAATGCAGACTTCATCTGGAAGTCTTGCGCAAGAGAAACTAGGCATGCGACTGTCATCCTGGGGCTGATGGCCTCGGAGAGTAGAGCCAGCGACTACTGGCGGTACCCGGGAGGCATGCAAACCAACAGAGTCATTTTACGTACTTGGAACATAAAAATTACGGCCGTGTGAGAGGCCAATACATTTCCCAGTCATCTGCAATGTGAATCTGCCGGATGCTGATCTTGGCCTTGGGCAGACATATCTCGTTCAATGTCACGTGATTGCTCGGACCGGGATCATCTGGGTGAGAACACCCCCGAAATCTGCATGCTGGAAGCTCCCCCAGATTCTTGCTCCTCCTCGCGCCCACCCACTCGCATCGTCAGCTCCATGTCTGGCTCTCGGGTTGTATTTGATGGCTTATGGCGCTGCCTGTGCCCTTCTACTGATGCATATGTAGCGGCTAGACTGCTCAATTCCCCCATTCTACCTCGAACATCGATTGCAACGGGCCACCGAAGGCAACCCGTCCGGCCCTCCCACACGCACGCTATCCGCCCACAATGTCGCCGATACTCTACAGCCACGTCTTCCACACTACGTTCGGAAGACGATGCAAGAGCGTTTGAGAATGGCGAGGCAGTAGAAGGAAATGCGACCGCTGGGGAAATACGGCACGGCGCCACTTCGACCGACTCTGGACCCGGCGATCCAAACGAACAGCTTCGAGCAGCGCCGTTATCTGCCATTTACGAGGCTTTACAGGTCTTGCAAGGCCAGCCAAAGACTTTTCAGAAAGTGACAACCTTCATCACACACTTAGTTCAGTCTCGGAATGCTGAGCTGGACTCCCAACTGTATGAGCATCTAGTAGTTGCGACGGCCGACGTTCAGGGTTCAGCAGCGATGCTGGCCCAGTTGTTCGCCGAGATGAAGCAGCTACAGCTCAAGCCGACCACCTTAATATGCCATGCTGCATTGGCTGTATGCCTTATCCCAGAAAGATCGGCAGGTCGGCCTTGCACTGACTTCATTATAGACACTCGCCGTACATCCCGACTACTTGGTCCGAAACGAGATCCTTGCCGCCATGAAGCAGTCCTGGGCTGAGATCAGCATCGAAGGACAAAGCCACAATGCCCTCGGTCTACTTCGTGATGGACAGTTTGAAATGGCGCTTGACGCACTAGAGGCTATGATTGACAAGCACGTATCTATCCCTTCGTGGGTTTACGATATCTTCATATTCGTGTTTGCCCAACACGGATTCGTTGACGAAGCCATCAAGCTGGCACACAGCAAGGTTCATGCTGGAAGCGAAACAAGTCTCACAGTGTGGTATATGCTCTTGGACGCGTGCGCTCAGACGCATCACTACGAAGGCACGAGGTACATATGGGGCAGGCTTCTGGATACCGACAGGGAGCATCTATCAGATGGTACACTACTCAATGTCATCAACACGGCCACGAGGCAGTACGACTACGAGCTTGTTACCAGCGCATCCCGCCTGATTACCCAAAGGGGTAGCAAGCTGTTTGCGCATCACTACGAGGCCTTGATTGAATGCTACGGCGGCTCAGGAGACGTAGCAAGTGCTCTGCGTGTTCTCTGCATCATGTTCAAGGCCATTTCCGTTGCGCCGTATGCTAGCACGCGCTCGATATACTGCTGGATCAAGAATCACCCGGAGAGCATTGACACTGCGCTCAGTACCCTGACGGAATTGGTGCGCAGTTACAAGGTCCCGATTGCAGCTCTCAACGTCCTCATTGAAGCTGCAGTAGATACCCATGGATATGCAAAAGCCTTGGAGATCTACCAAAACGCTCATAAGTACACAGAGGCAACTCCCAACCATGTCACAATCCGATACATCCTGCAGGCGTGCGACGACATGGAGTCTCTCAAAAGTTTGGTGGCGGAGAACCCAGAGCTGGCTCTCAAGGCGGATCGGAATGCCTTTGGCAAGGCCATTTACGAGTACGCCGTATCCAGTGACCTCGATCTTGCCTATAAGTGCATAGAGCTGTATGGCCAGGCTCCTGAAGGTGCCAATGGCGAACCGCATAGCAAGACGGAAGCATGGATTCCCAAAAGGACGCTGCTCACAGTCATCAGGAAATCTCTCGACGCGCAAGATGAGCGCGTCTGGTGGTTGATCGAGCAGGCCGAGCGCCGGAACATAGATGTCCAATCTGGCATCGCGAAGCTGATGGCGTCTTTCGCGGATGAAATCAAGCGTAGCACAGGATTGGCGCAAGAGGATCGCGCTTTAGGCGATGATCTAGAGCCGCGGCAGCATTCCACGTTATGAGACTGGGAAAGGCCATGCAGTACAGTTTGCCCGAGCTTGTTCTGCATGCCGTTTCACCCAAGGAAAATGCACCCCGGTGCAGAATATACCGCGATAGTTGTACAGCACCACCTGTGGCCCAAATCACTCAACGCCTCATATCCCAATGTATGCACATACAATACTGATGCATTGAGACGTGATCTGTATTTCTAAAAAGGCCCGCACTGTTGGGTCCGAAAGCCGGTTCCAACATGATGTTAATATCGACATGCACACTGATTCACTGTAGGGGGTGACGCTGACGTGGTGTCCAGGGCCCTGGTCTCTCCGTGAAGGGGTCGACTCAAACCGTGTCCGAGCCCCTGGGTTACCGAAAAAGAAACGAAGCTAAAGCACCAGATGCGCAGCCTGGCATCGATTGAATTTAAGATTAATAAGGTTACTAGGCCATGGAATGACGATGAAGTAGGCTTGGCTCAACAACACACAAGCCTGTCACCAGTCGAGCCAATGAAAAGCAGCGCGCAGATGGAGATGCCGGGTTTCGCTGATAAATCCCACAAAAGCCCGGAAAGGATTAGTGATACTTTGCCGTGTACTGGTTGTTATCTCACGCTCCAGGTTCTGCCTTCACGGGCGGCCTGATACTAACACTTTGACTTAATCATGCATGGAAACGCGCGCAAGAGCGCTCCCTCGCATCGTTGGCCCAACGCCATGGACTCGCCATGGACTCGCCGTGGACTCGCACGCCATATTGCGATGCCTATATGTCACGTCAGCACTAGCAGTCTTCTCCCTTATCAATCCAGTCACTTTGATCAAACGACATGCCCTATGTCCAGATTGCCGTTGAGAAAAGGGACCAATGCCATCGGGACACGCTCAGATCTCACCGCGGGCAGATTTACGCCGCTTGCATGTTTCCCACCCCCTACCTGCAAGTTCCGTACTGGCCCGGCACATCTGGTGGCTTGGCTCCGAGCTTGATTCGTAATACCACACATACTGGAGGTAAAGAATTGCGCCGCACCGCAACTCCGGCCTGTGCCTCGATGCCCTGGACGGCTCAATTCTTCGAGTCGTGCTCGGTCATCAACATCCAGGCATGCAACCAATTAGTCTTCCTAGCACCATTGTGCTTCTGGCCCATGGTTAAGCTAAAATAACTATATAGATGGTGGGTATTTCGGGTTCGAGTTTGTCTCTTGTCTTACCAAACCATCAAGTTATTTCTCAACCATCATATCCTATACCGCAAGGCTATGGGTGTCTTGAGACACACATATCAGACGCTCAAACAGACTTTACCTACACTACACCAGACTCTATACAAATTCGAAGCTCCCAAGACCGGTTCCCTAAGCCACACCATC
Source organism: Colletotrichum graminicola M1.001 (assembly GCF_000149035.1). Classification (NCBI taxonomy): domain Eukaryota; kingdom Fungi; phylum Ascomycota; class Sordariomycetes; order Glomerellales; family Glomerellaceae; genus Colletotrichum; species Colletotrichum graminicola. The sequence goes on along the minus strand of NW_007361026.1, from coordinate 427,565 downwards.
GTCCGCCATCCCCATGGCGCAGATAATTCGAGAGGCCCCGGTAGGCCAACTGATCCGTTTTGTCACTCGCAACAAGTTCCTCCAATACCCCGAGGAGAGGCCCGATTTCCAACTCCCGCAGCCATGGCTTGACGTCCTTAACTCGGAAAAGGAGGGCTTGGCGGTCGAGGACGCAGATCTGGCGTCGCCAAGATCCTCCCAGTCGACCCGCATCAACGAGGAAAAAACGCTGTCCCGGAAGGAGGTCGAGGATGCGTCCCCGTACGGGGTCTCCCTCCAGCGGACGCGGAGCAGACAAGAGTCGGTTTCTTACACGCAGGACCGGCTCGAAATCGATGAGATTCATGAGATCCAGAAGATGCAAAGCATACCCATCGTTCCAAAGAAGACCAAGGATGGGGCCATCCTGGTGGATTGGTACTTTAGCGACGACGTCGATAACCCACAGAACTGGTCCAACGCGAAGCGTGGCCTCATCACCGTCATCATATGCATCTACACGTTCGTCGTCTACATGTCCTCGGCCATCTACATGCCTTCCATCGAGGGTGTCATCCACGAATTCGGCGTTGACATGACCGAAGCCTCGTTGGGCCTGGCCCTTTTCGTCCTGGGCTACGGCATCGGTCCGTTGCTGTTTTCTCCTCTCTCCGAGATTCCCCGCATCGGCCGGAATCCCATCTACATTGTCACCATGCTCCTTTTCGTCATCGTTTCCATCCCGGCTCCATTGGTTGACAATTACCCCGGATTGATGGTCCTTCGCTTCCTGCAAGGCCTATTCGGATCCCCTTGCCTTGCATCGGGTGCCGCATCCCTTGGAGACATGTATAGCTTGCTGAATCTTCCTTATGCTCTGATTGCCTGGGTCTCTGCTGCCTACTGCGGGCCCGCAATCTCTCCGGTCTTGTCCGGGTTCTCTGTTCCCGCCATGGGATGGCGCTGGTCACTTTGGGAGGTTCTTTGGGCATCGGCGCCCGTCTTCCTCGTCATGTTCCTCTTCCTCCCAGAGACCTCGACACCCAACATTCTCCTCCGCCGTGCCGAGCGCCTCCGGAAGCTGACAGGCAGCAACCGCTTCATGTCGCAGTCCGAAATCGACCAGCGCAATCTTAAAACATCGGCCGTCGTCATCGACGCATTGATCAAGCCGCTTGAGATCACGATCAAGGACCCCGCTATCCTCTTCGTGCAGGTATACACCGCCATCATCTACGGCATCTACTACTCCTTCTTCGAGGTGTTCCCCCTGGTCTACCCGGTCTACTACGGCATGAGCATCGGCCAAGTCGGCCTCGTCTTCCTTTGCATCCTCGTCGCCTGTCTCATTGGCGTGGGCATGTACATCTCGTACCTGGCCTTCTACATGATCCCGCGCATCAAGAAATACGGCTTCCCGGCCCAGGAGAACCGCCTCGTGCCCGCCCTCCCGGCATCCTTCGGCCCTACCATCGGGCTCTTCATCTTCGCTTGGACGGCGTCCCCGGCGATCCACTGGATCGCCCCGACCATTGGCATCACCGTGTACGGCGCTACTGTCTTCATCGTTATGCAGTGCATCTTCGTCTACGTCCCGCTCTCTTACCCCCAGTACGCCGCCAGTCTATTTGCGGGCAACGACTTTTTCCGCTCGGCGTTTGCGTTCGCTAGCATCCTGTTCGCGCGGCCGATGTACCTCAACATGGGCGTTGCGCGCGGCACGAGCTTGTTGGGTGGGCTAAGCACGATCGGTATCATTGGGATCTGGCTGCTCTACTTCTACGGCGCCAGGCTGAGGTCGCTGAGCAAGTTTGCGGTGTCATCCGAATGAAGCGAGGTATGAGGATGTCCATGGTAGTGCGCTTTAGTGCAACTTGTCTTGGATCATTTAAGAATTAATTATTTGGCTTCTTGGGTTTGAACGCGTATATGAGTAAAATAGATTAGAGAGAAGAGAGCATTAGACTTGAATTGTTCCACCTGAAATCCAGCTCACAAATAACAACATGTATGGCTCCGTTTATATTGGTGTTCTTCCACGAAATAGCTTAGTGTTCATGTCAACATTAAAATCGGCCATAGGAGGGCGTTGTAAAGTCAAGAAGCAGGATGACCGCCAATTACCCGCAAAGAGATGATTAATATGCTTGAGAAAGCCATGAGTTATTGAAAAACTAGGGTTAGGCTTTAAAAGCTTATGGCGAATTGACATGTTATAATTCAGTCATTGCTACAAGCTTATTCAAGAGCCTTGTCTCTCCCGATAGCGGCGACCGCCTCCCCCTTCAAGATGTAGCTCTACCCTGTCATACAGTGTCGTTGCTATGACTCTCAACTTTCGTTCCAACTTACTCGGCCGGACAACACTTTTCCCTCGCGATCCTAACCACACTTTCTTGGGTCGTTGCCTTAAGCGTAATTGTAAGCTGAGTCAATCCGATGCAACCCGATCCAACCAAAGGACAGTCAACACTTCAAAGTTTAGTCAGCTTACATAGTGCCATTTCCCGTTCCCCAAGCATTTGTCCTCAGCGGAGCGGTATCCCTCTTTTCTCAATCACCACCTCATATCACCAGACCAGCAAGCAATTTTGACAAAGCACCATGGGAAGAAGAGTGTATCCCCGTACCGTTGTGGAAAAGGCCCCGAGCCACGACGGCATGCCCTGCTTCGCGGCCTGGGAGATGACGGAAATGGACCCGGACACTCAGACGCCTCCGGACGCATCCAACCGACCCAAGTGGTCCATCCAGCTCTACGACACCACACCCGCAGCCAGCGACCACGAGCACGTCAGAGCTACAGCAATTAAAGTCGAGGAGTCTACGCGTCAGGCCCGTGACAGGCGTGGGGCATCTAACCGCGTTGAGGTTCACGGCCTCCCGCTCCCCGCCGGTACGCCCGAGGCCGAGCGCGTGGCGCTGTGCGCGGCACACCATCGCGCCGAGGTCGCCGCCCGAAACGCCTCCGGGGCGCCCGACTTCTTCATCCCCCCGACCTTCGACGACGTGTGGGAGCACCGCATCGTCGTCATCGAAAATCCCGACGCCGGAGAGGCGAGCCCCTCTGAGACGGATGACAAGGACGGCACTTTTCTTGCCGTTTTTTTCAGCATGAAACCCCAGGCTGCGGCCGATAGCCCCGGCGGACCTGACTACGAAGTTGTGCGATTCTCAGGCAAGGATCTGGGCGACAGGCTGCAGGACTTCACTAGCTCGATCGCGTGGTTCTACGACTCGTACGTTGGAGACGGTACAATATACCACGACCTGGAGAAGTGGCGACGAGAGGCCTAGGCGGGTTTGTCATCCAGCAACTCGAGCAACAAGAGCGAAATGAGGGATAGGGATACCAAATTCAACCAAGAACTGCGTATTATTCTTCACAAAACAAAAGACAGCGTCAATTTCACGGGGGTAGTAGCCTAGGTCGAAGCAGTAATAATGAATAGGAGGGGTAATAGTTATTCTCTATGATATTGCAAGTGCGTAGGGCATGATAGGACTTTTGCGGTGCGGTGGCTATACAGAACACCTCAACCATCAAAAGCAACACAAGATTCCTTGCTGATCGGTGTACATATTGCGTCAATCGGTCCATAACTTGGTCTTGATCACAAGGTCCAAGTGTCCCGATTGGCCACAATTGCACGCCTGATCAGACGAGTAAATACTCCCGATCATCTTGTGTCATTACGTTTGGTAGTAGATTATAGAAGGGTCTTAGTTCAATCAGGTAAAGGTAGGTCCAAGAATAAATGTGTAAATGTGCATGTCTATCTCTAAATCTATTGTCGCTGGCTTATATCTTCGCTCTTGATCAGAGGTGAAGATCTTCCGATCAGCTCATGCGCTATCTCACTTCAGGCTGATTGCCCCGCCCTGCTCCAATATATATATATAAAAAAGGAAAAAAGAACAGATCATCGTGGGTTACCTTGTTGAAAGGCATAACTAGGGGAGCTTACATCCGATTAGCTCGTTACTGGCGACAGCTTGACGAGACTGTACAATACCTCTAAAGAATCATCCTGCTCGCTCCAATGCAAAGACCCGCCCATTGCCAAACACCCAGACCGAATACAAAGCCGGAAACCGAAAAGAAAAACCAAAGATCAAAACTAAACGACGCCGCCCAATGCCAAAACGACACGCCTCTCTGGCAAATCTCGTTTACCTATATCACAGCGGCGCCGGCGCCCCAAGGTTGACCGCGGTGCCGTCCCTGTCCAAAGTCATGGCGGGGTTCCCGTAGGCCCCGAACACCGACGCGGCCCCCGCGGGCCGGGGGAACTCCATCCTCGCCTGGTCCGCAAACCCATTGGCGCGGAAAGCGTCATTCAGCCAGTTTGTCGCGGCTTGGCCGTTCTCTTTCCCGTACCGTTGCCTGAACTCCACTTGGGCTCTGCGTGCCCAGCCCTTCGCGTTGCTCTCGATGCCACCCAGGTACGTGTCGATCCAGTAGGCGTAGAAGGACCGCAGCGACGGGTTGGCTCCGGAGCGCCTCGGCTCATCGGGGTGCGTCCCCCATGGATAGTTTCGGTCGAACTCGTCCAGTACCAGGTCCATCCAGTTGGAGACGCGCATCCACTTGTCCCAGACGTTCTCCTTGGTGCTGGGAGGGCGATGGGTGTATCTGAGGTATTGGAAAACGGCGGCTTGCTTTACGAGCACGGGGAGTTAGCAATCTTTCATTTCTGTTTTCGCGAAAGAGACATCGCTTACGTTTCTAATCCATGCTCTGTTCCTGTTTGCGCCGCTCAGATCAATAGTTGTCAGGCCATTCGGGGTGCCTTCACCGAAAAATGTCCCCTTGCACTCGTTGACTTCTTTCTCGACGAGAGCAAAGTTCTTGGTTGTCCTGTCAATCGGCATTCCCCCCTGTCCCGGTCGATCATTGATGGGATCGGAGCGTGCGATGGCATAAGCCATGATATCGTCAAGCGGCGCGCCTCCCGCGGGAATCCCGAGGGGCCTTGTGGATGATGGTTGTAGTCTGAAGACCTTGGGGCTCGCCTGATCCAGGAGAACATCCGCGACCCAGGAAGCCTGCGGCTTCGTTGAAGTGCCGGGAACCGTGCCTCCGTCTCCGAGCCAAGCAAAGAACTTGGCCAGCGTCTGCTTCTCGTACACGTGATCATCTAAGCTCAAAAGTCAGCCTGTTGGTATCACAGGGATCGCGATTGTAAAGCAGTAATAGTTTGATTGACTACTAGTTGCTTGTTGAGATGGATTGAAAAAGAAGAAGAAGTTGTTGCTGCGGATATTTGTGGTGGTGTAAGTGAGCTGCTAAGGTGAGTCATGTGATAGTAAATCACGTGACTATGGATTGGCTCTACTATTGAACAGTTGAATATCCTGACACTGGTAACTTTCTAAAGTGAAGGAAAATCGCTACAAATAGCCTAGATACTGCCTAGCAGCTGAAAAGCTTAAAAACGTAATAAAAATTAAAAGCCTAAAAGTATTTAATACTTTTTGTCTATGTGATCTGTTACGTAGCTTAAGAAACTTATCCCTTTATACTAATCTAAACTATCCTGTTTCTAACTAGTTATTCTAGCGCCTTGTTAGGTAATAATTTAGTAAATCTATTAGTAGGATTATTATTACCTTATATTTATTATACCTTATAGACCTTATATTACTTATATAACTACTAGAAGGCTATAATATTAATTATAAGCTTTTTCTTTTTTATAGTCTTAAGCTTAATAAGGTACTTATAGAGTAAGTATAAGTTAGTATAGAGAATTATTAGTATATATAGTAGCTTAAGGCAGTTAGTAATTATTATAATAGTTATACTAAGTGTATAAGTAATATTAGTACTAGTAACTATACTATAGATCTTAAAGGCTAGTATACTTTAGGTAACTTACTTATACTTTATTAAGCTAAAGTAAATAATATTACTAGTTATAGTAAATCTATTACCTATAGTAGTACTTATAGGTGCCTTATTAGTAAGAATAATAATAAATCCTAGCTATAAAGTAAAGTCTTTATTATTTATAAATAATCTATTTATAAAGATAAAAAGCTTTATAAATTTAAGGTTAAGTAAGTAAAATAATAGACTATAGTTAAGGTTATTTATTTACTATATAATATAATAGTTAAGTGCCTTAATTTTATTTACGTTAGGTAATTAGTGTTATACTATAATAAAGTAGTTAAAGTACGCTTTAGGCTAGTAGACTAATATAATATATACACTATAGGCCTATTACTTAACGTACTACTTAAGTGCTTATAGAGATTCTTTATTAATAGGTTTAAGTCTTTTACCCTAGCCTTTTTACTAAAGAAAAAGCTTTCCCTTAGTAGTTAGAGATACTATACTACTATTAAAAGTAAGTAAGTTATTAATAGTAAGGATTTACTTCTCCTTAGTAGTAAATATAGCCTTAGTAAGCTTATTAGCCTTATAAGTAGAAAAGGATTTATTTAAAAAGGTAATAGTATTATTAGTCTATATACTAATAATCCTAAAGTCTAGGCTCTCTATATTAGTAATTAGTAGGCATAAATTAAAGGTTAAAGTCTTTATCTAAAGCTTTTCTTTATAGTAGTAACTATATGTTACCTACTAGTAAGTACCTACCTCTATAATACTATATAATAGCTTTACTACTTATATAATAGTGCCCTTTAGATAGAGGTCTTATATTTATAATAGAAAGCGTATAAGAATTATATAATTTAATAAGGTAGTTAACTATATATATACCTAAGTAATATTATATAACTAAAGTAAGAAATTATTATTATTATAGATAAGGGATAAGGTAAAGGTAAAAATAAGGCGCTAGCTAGCTTACTAGATTATAAGTAACTAGGTAAGAATTACTTTTTTACTATTATTAGTATATCCTTAGATAATAAGGTAGGATTTCTTATATAGTTTTTTATTCTAGCCTTTTACCTTATTAATAATTTATAATTTAAATATTTATACTTTAGCGTGCTTATTCTTATTATATTAAATAAAGTAAAATACCTTATAGGTAATAAGCCTTTTAATCTTAGTAGTAGTTACTTACTTAAAAGGCTTCCCTAAGGTAGTAATAATACCTTTTTTCTATAGCTTAATTAATAATAATTAGTTAGCTTTTTCCTTTATTAAGATATATACTATACTTATAGTAGTAAAGAAGGTAGTAGGCCTAATAGTAAAGCTAGTTTTATTAAAGAAATTAATATACCTCTATAGGTAGCTAGCTTTTTACTTTAGCTATAGGTGTATAGTAATAGTAATACTATTATATATTTCTTTAGTAGGCATAAAGATATTAGTAGGTAATAGGGTTACTATATTATTATTATTATTCTCCTTATTACTTTACCTACCTACCTTAAAGAGTAGCTATTATTACTTATTATAGGTATCTTTAAGGTATAGTTTAATAATAGTTAAATAAAAAGTTTATAGGCCTTAAGGGAGGTTAATAGTATAAGTAGTCCTATTACTAGTAATAAGGTAAAAGGGGCCTTACTAGCCCTTTTTCTTATACTAGATGTAAACTATAAATTAAAGCAGAAGGGCTATTATTATAGTAGTATCTAGGCTATTATATATAGTTACTACCTTATTAACTTACTTTTTTATATAGATCTAGTAAATAGCCTCTATTACTTTTCTTACTGCTTTAGCTTTTTTAAGTAAGGTTAGTAAAGGTAGTAATAAGTTAGAGATTTATAGGTAGGCGCTAAAGACTAGTAGTGTAAGTACTAGGCTATTTAGGCTGGCTATATTATTAATTACTTTAATAGCTAGCTAAAGGGTAACCTTAGGTGCTTAGCCTTTATTATAGAGGATATTATACGCGCGTTAGAGGGGTATATAGTATCTTTTAACCTTACTAATACTATTATAGGCTTTAATTAGTATTTCTTTAATATTAATATAAAGTAACCTTACTAACTACTTAAATTTACTAGTGTAAAAGTTTAGGCTAGTATTAGTAATAATCTAGTTAGGTAGGCTAAGGTAGATATTAATTTAGTATATCTAAAGTGCCTCCTATATATACTCTATAGTAATGTTTTTAAGTAAATAGGCTACTTAGAAAGATATTATAGTATTAATTATATATAAGGTTAGGTAGTTACTATTAAGGTAGATAATATTAATAATAATTTTATAGTTAAAGTTATATTTATTATTACGTAAAGTAAATTTAAAGTAACTAAGCGCCTTTATATTTATCTAGTAGTAGTAGTAGACCTTAGTTAATTTCTTTAAGGCTGTAATCTTAACTTTATTACTAGATTATTAGAGGATATAATAGAGCCTTTAGACTAATAGGTAGCTAAAGTAATAATAAATTTACTATAACTTATTATTTATAAGATAGTAGTAGGTAATACTTTACTTATATTAATTAAGTAGTATCTATATATAGCCTTATTTACAGACAGTAGGTATAATAGTGTTACCTTAGATTAGCTTATTAGTAAGGTTATTAAATTTAATACTATACTAATCTATATTTATAAGGTAAAGTAGAAATAAGGTATTTAATAGTATTATATAAAAGGTTAGTATACTAAAGGGGGTTAGTATGTTAATTACCCCTTATAATTTAAAGTAGTTACTACTACTAAAGTAGATTTTTACTTTACTTACCTATAACTTATTTATAGCTAGATTTCCTTTTATTTAGTAGTAAAAGGTAAGATACTACTTATATTTAGCTATTAAATATTTAGTTACGCTAAAGTTAGGTATAATACTATAGAATAAGATAAATAAATATTACTTATTAAGGGTAAAGACGTCTGCGTTAGGTAGCTTATTATTATATAGATTCTTACGTAAGGAGTTATCTTTTATAAGAAAATAGGTTATAGATTAGTTATATAGTAATAAAAAGAGAGCAGGCCTATTAATAGTAGATAAGTTAAAGAACGTTATTAATATATAAAATATAGTGCCTAATTCTTTATCTTTATTACTTTTTATATAGTTACCTTTTTTATTTAAAGTAAATAGCTTATATTCCTTAAAGTTAGTTATAAAGTAGTTAAAGGCTTTAGGTAAAAAGTCTATTAGATACTACTCTTTATACTTATAGTAGGCTTATTACTTTTTGTCCTTTAAGTGCCTTATTAACTAATAGTTAGGCTTACTATATACGTAGTACTTCTTTATAAATAATAATAAGGGTAAAGGAGGTACTTATTACTATAGATTGCTATTAAAAGGGCGCTATAGTGTAAAGTTACTATAGCTGTAGTTATATTAGCTAAATTACTAGTAACTTTACTAGCTGTTATAGGTATAGTTAGTTTAGTATTAATTATTTACTTCTTTAGTTAGGTATTAACATATAGGTTATTTAAATTATATTACGTTACTAATTACTAATTAGAGCTAGCTATACACACTAGTAAACGTAGATAATAGATTAAAGAGGGTAAGAGAGTATTTCTCTACTTTATAGCAGGAGTTAAGTAATTAGTTATAAAGGGCTATGTTAGATAGGGTGCTAATCCTTATAACTATTCTTATAAGGGTAGTTACCTTTTTAATAAGTAACTTTAGGTATTTAGCCCTACTTTTATTTAGATTATCTAGAATAGTCCTTATTAAATTAGTCCTTTATAGCTTAGTAAGGTAGGCCTAAAAGGTCTCTTTATTCTTAAAATTACCCCTTATCTATATAACTATAGTAATAAAGTTAGTCTAGTTATAAAGATAGTTAGTATAGTACTTTATAGCTTTACCTTTAAGTATAATAAAGAAGGCGCTTATAAAGTGCTCTTACTAAATCTTAGCCTTTATATAGTAGTTATAAAAGATTATAAGCTTTAATTTAAGTAACTTATATACCTTTTTACTATACTTTATCTTATTAAGGTATAATTTAATAAAGTTAGTAAGCTAGTAAGTTATAAGTAAGGTAGTAGTAACTAGTATAACTAATAGGTAAAAAAGAGTATTACTTATTTACTTAAATAGTAAAAGAATAAAATTTAGGTTATTATATAATAAGGCTAAATTAATAGGCCTTTATTAACTTTTCTAGACGTAAGTAACTTATACTAAGGGGGTAATAATATAAGAGGGGCCTAGTTAATCTTATGTTAATATTATTTTTAGTAGTAGGTCTATAATATCTTATATAAAGTTAGGTTTATTAATCTTTAAGTAAAAATCCTTACTCTTTTTCTTCCTTTCTTTAATATCCTTAAGCGTCTACACCTTTAGATTATTAGCCTTAAAGGTATAGTAGATTTATTTAGTAATAGTTAGTAACTTTACTATTAATACTTATATACCCCTATATATTAGGTAGTCTCTAAATTTAATAATAGTTTTATAAGTAGTACTTTTAAAGGTATTAAGTAACTATTCTTTAAAGTCTTTAGTAGTATATCTTTATAGCTATTAACTATATAGCTATATAAAGCTATATTATATTATTTAGAGTATAATAATAGTGCTTAAGGCGTTATATTACTTAACTTAGGTAAGGCTGTTAGGAATATTAGCTAAATTAGTTATACCTTATAGTTATATAATAATAAAGGGCTAGCTACGCTCTAGGATAAGATATAGATCCTTAATATCTTATAGATAGATATACTTTTTTACTCTAGCTAGTGCCTATAGTTTACTTTACCTTTTACCTAGTCCTTCCTTTACTATTATTACCCTCTGTTAGCCTTACTAACCTCCTAAATATAGGCACTTACTTCTTACCTATAGGGTTAGAGGTAAATCTGTATGTTAGAGGAATTACTACTATTAGTATAGATAATAATAAGATAAGTAGATAAATAATATAATATAAGGAGGTATAGGTAAAAGATAAGGTAAATAAAGAGATAAAATAATAGATAAATAGATAGTAGTAGATAGCTCTAGGGAGGCCTTACGCTTTAGTAACGTAAAGAGATAGCTCTAAGGAGGCCTTACGCTTTAGTAACATAAAGAGATAGCTCTAGGGAGGCCTTACGCTAGATCTTACTTAAAGAACAAAAGGAGACGCACGCTATCTTTAAAAAGAGACGTATGCAGACCTTACTTTTTAGTAAGCAGGATACTATAGTTAAAGACTTTAAAGGAAAAAAGGTAAGGAGTTAAGGTTATATACCTTACTTAAGGGTAAATAATAAGTAGTCTTTTTAGATTAATTAGGATAGTAAAGTTAAGTAAAAGTTATATTAGTTACTAATAACTATACTTTACTTAAAGAAGAAGAGAAAGTAAAGAGGATAGTGTAGTTATTAATAGGTATTTTAAAGGATAAGAAAAAAAGTAAGTAAATTAAGGTAATATAAGTAACCTCTACCTTCTTTACCTTACTTAAAGAATAAAAGGAGGTGCACTTACTAAGGGTAACACTTAGCTACTAATCTAGTTAAGGGAAGAAGTTATAATTACTATAGGCTACGCCTAGCTAATAACGTAATATTAGAAGTGTATAAAAGTAAGATTAGTAGAAGCTGTTTACTTATAAATACTATATTAAAAGTAGATTACTTAAGTAGTTCTTACTTAACTGCTTTATAGCTAGTCCTACTAGTAAGATCTTATTTAGATAAGAACTTATAGGAGTCTGTTTACTTATAATCTTATATAGGCTATTACTACTATAATAAGATAAAAACTTAGTAGGATAAAAATCTTAATAATTAGAAGAAAAAAAGGTTAAAAAATAAAAGGAAAAAGAACTTAAAGAAACTTAGGTATAAAAAGAAGATAATTATACTAAATACTATAAAGGTTATTAGTAAGTAAGTAGTATATAAAAGAAGGGACTTCTTTAAAAGTAATAAAGTTAATAGTAGTAATAGTAGTTATTATATAGTAGATATAGGGCTTAAAAGGTTATTTACTAGGTATTATAAGATCCTAAGTACTAATAATCTTTAGGCTAGGTAGCACTTTAATACTTTAATTTAAGCTGCTATAGTAAGTAAAGTACTATAGTCTCTTCTAATAATCCTTACTAATCTATAGTAGTAGTAACTATAAAGTTAACTACTAATTAGTGTTAGTATTATAGGGATTATAATTATAAAGTAGTAATAGTTTAATTAACTACTAGTTACTTATTAAGATAGATTAAAAAAGAAGAAGAAGTTATTGCTGCAGATATTTGTGGTAGTGTAAGTGAGCCGCTAAGGTGAGTCACGTGATGGTAAATCACGTGACCATGGATCGGCTCTACCATTGAACAGTTGAATATCCCGACACAGCCCCTATACTCCGTTCACCAACAAACGAAAAGACGTGAGAGAGACCATACTCTGGAATTCCAAGCCCGCGACATCTCTAGTCCCCCCGATCTTCAGATCTCCGCCGCACTTGGAATCGCCCTCGATGTAGTAGTACTTGTCAATATTGCTGTCTTTCCTCGCATCCGCGCACGGCTTGTGCCTCCCACAGTCGATCCAGAACGTTTTCCCGGCAAGCGTTAACTTCGGGTCATCCTTAGTCAAGGACCTCTCCGACAAGAGTCCATCCCGGGTATCGAGGCCTGAGGCGGCGCAGCTGTCCTCGCCTTTAGAGCTGTCTAGGATGCAAGAGTCGCCGGCCGCGCGCGGCACAAACATGGAGCCCCATCTGGCGTCCCGCGCTGCGTTTTTTACCTTCGACGAGCGGCACGACTGACAGGTGACCGGAGTCTCGCTGGGGCTCACACTACTGGTACTGGACAATGTGGCCTGCGACTTATCGCTATTCGAAAGGCCTCTGTCTGACCCAGCGGTCGTGGTCGGGCCGGCATTACTCGTCGTGATCGGGGCGCCTTCTTTCTTCGTAGTCTTCGGGGCATCTTCCTTCTTAGTAGTCGCCGGAGTATCTTCCTTCTTCGTTGTCGGGTCCGGTTTCCGGTCAAGCTTTTTGCAGTCGCCCTTCTTCTTACGTTTGCACCCGGTGCTAGTTCCGACCGAGTCGGGTGCGTTTACTAGCGAGTTGAAGGTTCCGTCGTAGTCAAGCTCGATCTTGTCGATGCCACAGCCCTTCTTGATCCACCCGTCGAAGAAGTCGGTCGGGTTCATCGAGTTCTCCGCGAACGACTTGGCGCCCTCAACAGCCGCTTTCGTCGCCAACCGCGCCGCCGTGGCGGCTTGGCCAGCACCGGGAACGAGGGCGAATCCGATGTTGATGCTCTCAACGACGGCCTGGAGAAAGACGCCGCATATGACGTTGTCGAGCTTTGCCAGGCTCTCAATGATGGGGATGGCGAACGCCTCGGCAATTGGGTCGATCTCCTCGGCGCAGAAGCATTTGCCCGGGTACCACTCGTAGCCGTCGGTGTCTGTGTACCACGGTCCTTTGCCTGTGGGGGTAGGACCAGAATGACACTGTTTTGTGCCATTGTAATTAGCGAGATCCCCAAGCACAAATATTTTCTGGGATCCTTGAGGGACACTTACACCGACCTTCTCCTCTGGCTGCCCCTTCGCCTTGCAATATGTCCTGCAAGGCGTCAAACCGTCGTTCGGGACTTTTGGGTCGAAGTACTTGACACAAGTACCGTCTTTAGCCTGATGGTTGTAGAATTGTTGCAACTTTTCATTTCTGCGAGATATGTCTGACGTGTCTTCGGAGTTGACGGCGGCGAAGAGCAGACTGCCGAGCAACGGCAGATACGTGAAGGCCCTCATTCTTGCGGCCACACGCTAGATTGATTCCAATGAATGAAAAAGAATACAATAGGGGTCTTTTTAGTTATATTGGCTTGCTGTTTATTGGAAGTAGCCCAACAACTGTGATTGTGAGGTTGGAAACTTGCTTTTATACACTCATATCCTGGTATAGTTCACCCAGCTATGTTAGACCGTGGCCGGGTTATTCCGCCGATATTCCAGTGTCCTAATTTAGTTCACAAGAGAGCCTTCTTTCAGATCTGACTGTGATTGCAAGATTCCTGGAGGAGCGCACTGGATTGACCATTGAGCTTACCTCGAGCTTGATAGGAGTGTGAGATCTTGGCCGAATGCAGTCCTTTCACAACCGAATACATAGGTAAATATTACATTGAGAAGGATATATCCCTTTTTGGCGTTGCCCAGGAACTGCGCCCTGGAGCAGTCTGACCTTTTGCCACAATCCAAATAAGATTGCGAGCCTACATCTGGTCAATAATGAGTTAGTTCTCACATCTGGTAGAGTGTCAGCTTACCGATTTTTGACTGCCAAGACCTTCAGCCTCTACAACCAATGGTCACAGTATTGACCTCTTGCGTGATACGAGCCTCTGGTTCAACTCGGTGGCAGTCTGAAAAATGGTCGTGGTGTTGTCCGAAATGCCAAATACAGTTAGAAATGTGCCCAGGCGAGATGAAACAAGAAAGAAGTGCTCTACTCTTCTCTCTCTACACGACTTCATGATTACCCGTAGGGCTAGCAGACCCCGGAATTAGGATTCCTTCGGGACTCTAGGTCGCGTTTGTTTGATGGCTACTTGGAAACACAATGGAAGATGCTAATCATCATCTTATTATCGCTTCTACCAAACGCTACGCCCGGCGTCGACAAACGCTCCATGCTGTATTATAGTGAGTCCTCTTCTAAAGCGGCCTTTATGTCATCGACTACGACATGGCTCTAAAACTTAATGGTTGCCTATTTATTATGCTGCGCCGCATTATCTTGAAGTCGGACAAGAATAGGGTCCTGTATTAAGCTTATAATAGAGCTATAAAAATAGAGAGGAAGTAAGATAAAGCATATAGATATGTTGAAATTCTGTTGTAGTATATTAGTAATAGACTGTGCTGGTAATTACTGGTACTTATATAGTTAATAAACGACTATTCCAACTATCCCTAGTGGCGCTCTTTAACTATCCTCTGTGATAAAACATCCCTGCCTGAGAACAAGCGTGGCTACAGCCTGTGAAGTGGACTAGGGAGTATATAAATTACATATCCTATTTATTGTAACTAAATGCGGCATTTCCTCTGCTTTATTATCTCTCTGTATACTTGGTTCTAGTCCTTGTTTGACACTTGTATTTTATTGACAGACTGGATTGTAGTACTAGAATAGGAAAGTCTGGCTAGAAGGATCTTTTTGATGCCTAACACTAACTAGCACCAATAGAGTAGGTTACAGGATGCAGGCGGTTAGAATTGCTATTGTGTTCCTATGAAAAGGGCACCTGCCTGTGATCTGCGGTTATGTTAATAGATTTACTACCTTAGTAATGCAGGTTGTGCTACGCCTGTATTTTTCTGCACTTAACTTCTTTAAGACTTAGCTTCTGTCTCTTTGTGGCGTGGTCTTAAATAAAATTAAGGAACACTAGAAGCCTGTCTAATTCCCTTTTGCGGCCTAACTGTGTGACTTATCTGCAGCAAATGTTCTACAGTATACCTATAAGTAATTATAGATATAGAATAGCTGATATAGAATGTGTATAACGCCTAGCGTTGTTAGAAGCTGAAGGGTCCTACTTTGCTTGACGTGCTGATAAGGTGTTCCTCTGGATTTTAGGCTTGACTAAATGCATGCCTAAAGCGCTATAGAGCTAATACGCCTGGAAGACCTACTAGTTAGATTAATCTATCTGTAAAGAGAACAGCTAGATATGTCTCTACAGAAGATATGGTGTAGGAAATTGTTACTTTGTAGATAGTTTTGCTAGTACAAGGGCTTTGACTTGATCCTACTTATGTAACTGTTGTTGGTAACAAGAGGGTATAGTAATAGAAGAGATATATAGGAAATTAGGGCCTGTGCCCTTAACTTTAGCGTAATATATAAGTACTAAAACGTGCTGCTACTATGTCTAAATTAGTTATAAACGTAAGGACTGCTTATTGCTATGCTTTTTGGAGTTAACACTGGGATGAAAGAATACTGTTGTGATGTTGACTATCGCCTGGATATTGGCGATATGGATTAACGCCGATCGGTCGGAATAACTACGGCTAATTTGCTGTAGATCTACTAGATCTACAGGGATATTACG
Organism: Colletotrichum graminicola M1.001; assembly: GCF_000149035.1. Taxonomy (NCBI): domain Eukaryota; kingdom Fungi; phylum Ascomycota; class Sordariomycetes; order Glomerellales; family Glomerellaceae; genus Colletotrichum; species Colletotrichum graminicola. The sequence continues at coordinate 411,648 of NW_007361026.1, read as the reverse complement.
CAGTGAATTCGCCACGTAATCTTACAATAGTTTTTCCTTCTTTACGTATAATTTAGAACTAGTATTTACCCCTATTATTTATTACTTACCTATTAATACGTATAGTTAACTATATTACTATCCTAGTAAAACTAATACTAATTAGTAGTTAACTTTATAGTAACTACTACTATAAGCTACTATAGATTAGTAAGGTAATATAAGAAAAGGTAATTCTTTACTGTTAATTATCTATAAAGGCCTAGAGTAGGCTTTACTAAAAAATCCCTCTATAAATACCCTTATAATAAGATTACGCTATACGCCTATTTTAGGTTAATTTATATTACTTAGTAGTTATATCCCCTTAATATAATAAGAGTAGTATAAATTTATATTATTTATATAAGTAAATTAACTTTATTACTATATAAGAAGTCCCCTATCTAACTATAAAAAACACCTTACTTTATATATTAACTTACTATTAATTAGTAATTATTTACTTTTTACCTTCTTTTTATTATAAGCCTATAAAGCTTACTAACTTTCTCTTTTTTATATATTTTTCTTATTTTTCTTTAAATTATTTTACGTTACTAACGTAATAGCCTTTATTACTTATAAGCTTAACGTAAGCTTTTCCTTTTTTAAGTTTTTATTTAACTATAAGTCTTTATAGTTACTTATACTACTAGTAGTAAATCCTTTAATAAATATATACGCCTTTTAGTAATAGCTAAGGGAAACGCCTGTAACTAAGGGGTAGTTAGGCTAATAGAGGGTAATTATAAGTAAGTAACTAAGATAAGTAACTATAATAAGCTAGTAAGTAGCGCCTATAAGGTAGTTAAAACCTAAGAAAGAAAGGGAAATTACCTTAAATACAAGCTACTACCTAACGCTACTAAGTAAGCAAAGGAAATCTATAGCACCTATAAAGTGCCTAAAGGCCTTAAAGAGTATGTTATTACTACCTAATAGTAAAAAGACTATATTATAAAGTTACTATAAGACCTTATAGTTAATAAGTAAAGGAACGTACTTACTATTATTACTATAGCTAATATTACTAAGTATAAGTACTATAATTATATATATAAGATCTTTTAGGATAAAGCGTAAGATAACTTTAGGGAGTAGTTAATTAATAATTTTAAGTAATTACTTTATAAAGTTACTATAAGGCTATATAACTACCTTACTAGCTATAAAGTATAAGTTAACTAATTAAAGCACTTTATAGTTATATTATATATTTATAAGGCTATAGAGGATAAGTTACTTACTATATAAAATAAAAAGATAATTATAACTACTATATAATAAGTTAAGGGATTTAAGAAGTAAGTAATAGATTATAATTTCTATAAGACTATTACTAGTATAGTAGTGTTAACTACTAAGGTAATTATTATAGTATAAGAAGCTAAATAAGCTACTACCTATAGATTACTAGTAATTACTTAGGCAACCTTATATAATAACCTATTATTTATACCTCCTCTAGCCCTATTACTATAAAAACCCTAGATAACAGTAGAAATCTATAAAGCCTAAGTCTAACTGCGTTTTTTACTATTAGTAACGCCTACTATAATAGCTATAATAGTAAGCAGGTAAAACAGCCTAACGCTAAGGTAATTAACAGACTTAATAAAGTTCTATATAAATAATCTAGGTTTAATATATAACAGTAGCCTATATAAAACTATTAACTTAAAGTTACTATTTTTCTATAACCTTTATATCTATATAGGTATACTATAAAACTACTATAGTATAGTAGTAATAGTAATACTTAAAGGGGAGCTATATAAGTATTATACTACCTTATTACTTAGTTATTTTAATAATTTTAATATAATAATAGTAAAGCTTAAATAACGCTTTAAAGGTAATAAAGTACACCTTTTACGCCTAGCTAAGCTTTACTATACCTTTTTTAATTTAATTACTAGAGAAAACGCTAGTAAAAATAAGCTTAAAGTACTTAAGGCACTTATTATATAAATTACTTAGTTAGTGTAAGTAACTACCTGTAATAGCACCCTATATAATAAAGAGTATTATAAGTAATTACTTACTTACTGCTATAGTATGCCTAAATACTTTATTACTATTCTTAATTTACTTACTACCTTTAGTAGCCTTTATATATAATTATATAGTAGTATAGTAAATTTACTTCTTTACTATAAGCTATAGTTATAATACTTTACTAATAATAATTATAGTAATAACTAATACTAAGTTAACTATAAGTATAATAGCTAGTATAACTATAAGGTAGAACCCTAAAGATAGAGAGGCTATTTATAAGGCCCTCTATAGTTAGCTAGTAGTAAATTACTACCTAATAGTAATTTATTTAAGAAGTGCTTTATTTATAGTAAATTAGGCTATTAGTTAACTAAGTATACTAAAAAGGAATAATAAGCCTCCTTTATATAGTATAAAAGCACTTACTTTATATAGGCTTTATAAGCTACTTTTAGTTACTTTCTTATTAACTATAAAGGTAATAAGCTAATTTATCTTAAAGAAGTAAGTAAAGATAGTAAAACTTACTTATTAGATAGTAAAAACTATAAATCTACTACGTTTTTTACTATAACTATATACTTTAGTAAGTAGTTAATTAATAGCCTATTAACTTATAAGAAGTTATATAATTAAGTGACTTTTTATACTATTACTTATAAAAATCTATATAAAGAAGAATTACCTAATATAAATATAAAAAGTAGTAATATTTTTATATTTAATAACTACTACTTTATATCTACTTTTAAGGTATTATACTTAATATAGGTGTAGCTAAGATATCTATAGCTAGCTAGTAGTAGTACTTTACCCTTATAAAACACCTTAGTAAGGAGATCTTACTAGATACTACCTATACTAGTAAAGTAATAATTTACTTTAGTAGTAGGGATTACTATAAATCCCTTAAGGTAATCTATATACTTATACTAATTAGTAAGCTTGTTTTCTATATAATAATAAGTAATACGCTATTTCTCTTTTACCTATAGGATATAGATTACTATAGTATAAAATTTAATAACCTTACTAACTAGCTTATTAAGGATAAGATTATTATACCTATTACCTAAAAATAGGGCTATATATAAATACTTTTAAAGCTGCTTAAGAGCACTATTATAAAGTAACACTTAACTAATAGTAAATTACACTAGATTTACTATAGATTTAGTTACCTATTAGTAAATTAACTTTATAAGTTACTTAAATAAGTAAGTAAATCTACTTCCCTTACTACACTTAAAGAAATTAATAAGTACTACTATTACTACTAACTTAACGTAAAGGCACCTAGCTGCTTTAAATTTATACTATATAATAACTATAAATTTAACTATAAAATCTTTATTAATATAATATATATAAATAGTAATAAGTCTATACTTTATATAGTTAACTTAGCTACTACGTTTAATATAGTAAGATTTTTATATTTAGTTACTATAAAGTATATATAGGAGGCACTATAAATATACTAGATTAATATATATCTTAGGCTGCTTAATTAGATTACTACTAACGCTAGCCTAAATTTTTATATAGCTAAATTTAAACGTACTGCCTATACGTTATTTATTAAGGTTAATAAAGTACTTATTAAGGCTTATTAATTTATTAGTAAGGTTAAGTAATACTATACTACTTTTTACTATACGTATAAGATTATCTATATAAATAGTAATTATAAGCCTAAAGTTACCCTTTAATTAGCTATTAAAGCTATTAATAATACTACTAGCCCTAATAGCCTTATACTAACCCTACTTATTTTTAAGGTATACCTTTATATTATAGATAATTTACTACCTACCTTTTCTACTATATAGCGCACTAAAGTAGTAAAAAAGGCTATAAATATAGTATAGTAAATCTATATAAAAAGATAAGTATATAATATACTTATTATAAGACAAGGTAGTAAGTGCCTGTAGTTAGGAGACAGATAGATAGTAGGGACTAAATACCTAACATATACGTAATACGTTATATATACCCTAAGTATATATCCCTTTAGTAGGTAACCTTTTATAGAAGGGGGGTTAACTATAAATACACCTACTATCTGTTACCTATCTTATCCTATGTTATTTATTTAGCTCCTTATTATTATTTATCTTACTTTACTGCTTTACTATTACGCTTTACCTTTACACTACGTTACTTTATAACACTACTATAGCCTAGCTTTATCCTATTAGAACTATAATAGCTACTAAAAAGGCTATATTAAGTAGTAGTATAACTATCTTAATTTATAATATTTTATTACTCTTATTATCTTTATTATTTTTATTATTTTTATTAAGTTTTTTCTTTACTACTACGTAATAAAGAAACATATACACCCTAATAAGAGTAAAAGGCTTAAAGATATAGCATACTAAGAACACTTTAACCTAAATAAATCTCTAACCTTAGGTAATTCTATATATAGCTTTAGGAAAACCTAACCTATAAGGTTACTTAGTAACTACCTTAAAGCCTCTATAATAATATATAATCCTTTATAACTATAGAATTTAATAAAAACATACTATACTACTTTAGTAATAACTAGTAATAAGGCTTTTAGTTAGATATTAGCTAGGCTAATAACCTTTTTTAGATTAAAGACACCCTCTATATAGTAAAAAGGATTATTAAAGACATAAGAATTAACTTACTGCTCTTATTAAGACTATATAGTAAGGTAGAGAATATCTAACTATTTTATAGTAACTTATAAAACTCTTAGTTATTTAAAAACCTAGTTATACTAAAAAAGAACCTAACTAAGTAAATACTACTTACCCCTTAAAAAAAGCCTCCCTAATAACTACCCCTAAATAAAGATATTATAATAAGTAATATACCTAGATAAGAGGGAAGTATCCCTCTAGACCTATTATCCTTAAGGTAAGTAGAAGCTACTATAATAATATAGTTTAAGTTAAAAGGTAAAAAATAAGAAATTATAAGCCTACTAGGCTATAACACTATCCTATTAGTAGGCTTATCTAGACTATAGTTTTTTACTATACTAAGCTATTTTCTAAATAGTATAAGTTACTACGCCTAAGGCTAATAAAAATAAGATATATACCTACCCTTAGGGCAAACATAATACTTACTACCTCTAGCCTAAGGTTAGGTAAGAAGTATAATTCCCTTAAGTTAGTACCTTAGTAAGGAGGCTAGCGCTATAACTATAGCTATCTAATTAGTAAAATTAAAGTTAATAGTAAGATAATTATAAGAATATTAGGACCTAATAAGCGCAGCCTAGTTATAAAATAACCCTAGCTAGTAGGGGTAGTAAAGGAGCTTATAGTTAACTATAGTTATACTATCTCTACTAGTGTTAAATATAGAAAAGCTTATAGTAGTATTTCTCTACGCTATAACTACCTAGATATAAGTAGTAGTAGCGCTAGCACTTACTATAGCTACCTTAGGTTATTCCCTAGCCTAGCTATAGACACTATTTACTATAAGAATCTTCTAGCCTAATACTAACACTAAGAGGTACTTACTAGACTTTATCTTTTATAACTACCTTATAATATATTACTATAATATAGAGCTCTAGATCTAGGTAGTTAAGGTAACCTATATAAATCCTTTATCCCTATAGTGCTTCTATTAGATAATAAACTAGTACCTCTATAAATAAGTATAAAACTAGTAGGAATTTTAACTTACTAATATAAAGTAAAATATCTTTAAGTAAGAAGGTTAGCTAGTAATCTTAAGGTAATTTAGGCACTACTTTAGACTAACCTTAGTTAAAGTAGAAAAGTAGTTCTATAAAAATTACTTTACTACTAATAAGATTAATAAATAGTATAATATCTATACTTTTACCTAATCTTACTTTAGGTATACTAAGGTATAAAGTAACTAGACCTAACGCTAATAGCTAATAAGGTTCTATAATAACCTTACGTTATAGCTATAGTAATTCCTCTATAAGCCTAAAGATTATAACTCCTTAGATAAGTATATTACCCTTACTAAGAAAAAACACTAAGCCCTCTAAAATACTACCTTACTATTATAAAGTACCCCTATATATACTAATAACATAAGTACCTAAAGTAGTATAAATAATAACATAGCGCTATAAGGAAGCGTATTAGAATAACTAGAAAACTACTACCCTTAAGATAAGGACCCCCTAAAGACTAATAAAGAAGATATAGCTTTATAAGGATCTAATAATAATAACTAGTAATAATAAAATAACTACTAGTATAAAGAAAACTTCTAGAGAAACACCTAAAGAAACTATAAAAAATACTAACTTTATAGTAACTATAAGTATAAATACTATTAGGCTAATTTAAAGCGTAAGGCATAAGACTAGTAACCTTAGTAAGGACCTTAATAAAGAGGTAAATAGTAGTAGTAAGTAAAGTATATATAAAAAATAAAAAGTAAAATAAAGTATAATTTATCTAGAAGTATAATAAAGATATAGAAAGATTCCCCCGGGGCCTATCAGTCGCGACTACGCACGCGTTCGCTTTTTGAAATCTCTTGTTTCATGTCCGAGACCTAATGCTTAAGCACTTAGACGGATTGTCTATGCTCTAAGCCAGCCGAGAATGGTCGCATACGTGGACGCATGAGTGATAATTTCGATTCTAGCTATTCGACCGGTCATAAATTTCCTAAATAGCTGATAGTCAGTTTTTATTTGGATCCAGAAACATGTTAGAAAAAATTATGTCAACCCCTCCATCTCAGCTGGTGGTGCTCTTGTTTAAAACGAATTCACTTTCGGTGAACCTATGTTGTTGCCGCCCTCGGAGTGAGAAGGCCGATGTCCTAGA